>NC_056733.1:1873644924-1873822424 GCF_019279795.1 Protopterus annectens
GAGCCATTAGCTAAGTTAGCTAAAAGAATGGATCCGCTGTTGGGGACACTCAAATTTCCACAGTCTCAGAGTCCTCATTTTTCATCAGAGCCTATTTCCCCAGGGCTCTGATCACCCTTTTTACAATAGATTCTGAAAAGAATGCCACATCCCCCTTCCACATCATCCTCTTTCAGGTCCTCCTGGAGTCTTTCTGAGGCAGATGTGGATAGGATGATGAGGAAGTTCCTCTGGGTCAGATTCAGATGAAGGTATTACTGTCTCCATCTCACATCAGATCTGTAAGCATCCAACCTGTATCTCATCTAATTGTCTCTTCTCCAATCCATCCGGTGATTTTGGAGCCCTCAGATGCATGAATTCTGATAGTCAATGTGTTGGATCCAAAGATAGCTAGGTCTTCGACTCTGACAGCATCCGTGACTCATATGCCACCAATCCCTGTACAGTAGGACAAGTCTCTGAGCTGAAGCTTCGGTGCTGGATCTGGGTGGGATGGTCTCGACTCCAAGTTTTTCAGAGGAGTCACTTCCCCGCAGCATTTTGGCACTGGATAGCTCGGGTCCAACTCTTCCCTCATGATGGGAGCCTGGCCAGAGTCAGAGATCAGCAGCACCTGGAGATTTGATTCTGGTGAGGCCAGCAATGGCTTCTCCTGGTCCTTCTGCTTTTTATGTGGTGGAGAGAGCTTTTTCTCACCCAAGAGTACAGTCTAGTCTTATCTCTTCAGATCCTACCATACCACCACCTTCAGATCCGAGTTCTGAGTTTCATCTACCTATCACAAAGGGGCAGCTGGTCCATTCAAGCTTCCAGGCAGTTCCACTGCAGGAACCTCCCCTCTCTTCCAATACCTCTCCAGATCATCCCACTGAATAGGTCCCCTGGAAGAGATCATGCAAAAGGAAGGACATAGATTCCCCTCAGGAATCTTTAACCAAAGACACTAACTTCAAAGGAGAGGGGCCACAAGGTCTCCACCAGAAGACGTCTTCTTTGGAGACATTCTAGAGATCCTTAACCAGAAAGGTGGATGGTCTTCAGATCCCCTTCCTAGGAGGAGTCAGTGTTCCTAGTAGCCTTCGGGTCCAGCCAATCTACGTCTTAGGTTACACCCCCAGCAAATGACCTCATAGATCTTGTTTCTTGCTGGGCATGGAAGGAAGCAGATACCATAGAACCCATCCCTCATTGCCCCAATAAATTTCTTGCTATGCCCAAAGACAGACCTCATTGGAGTAAGGGAGTTCCTATGAATGCCATGGTTTTGACAGTGGCCACTAGGAAAGAGCTAGCAGAACAGAGATCTTCTGTCAACTCTCTTAACAGAGAGTCCTGGGTGATGGACAGGTTTGGAAAGCATGTTTATGCCTCAGTGAGCTTTGCTTTATGGTCGCTTAATTATTTGGCACATTTCATCAGATTGCAGACAGACTTGATTAAAAAACTCTCCAAGTCTCTTCTTGGCTACATGTCAGTGGAGGAGCATAAACAGCTATCTTCACAATTGGCCACCCTTCGATCAGTTTCCAATGTATCCATAAGGTTAATGTCTCATGCAGCAGAAGGTTCTTCTAGGTGGCAGGTTTAGGCATAGCCATCAGGAGACATGCCTGAATGAGCTTATGTGACTTCATGGAGCCCTTCAAGTCTTCTTTCATCAATGCTCCCTTTGATGGATCTGCCTTGTTTGGCCCCACAGTAAAATAAATGCTCTCCAACAGTGAGCAAGACAGACAGGCAGACCTGGCCTGCCATGGAAATATGTTTTTCTACCCTGCATAGATCCTTTTACAGGAATCAATGTGGAGGTAAAAAGATGTGGTTCCAGAAGTCACAAGGTCACTTCCAGGACTCATGAGGGGAACTTCCTTGAGAGGCAGAGGAGGAAGTTCCAATCAAGATGCTGTCCTCATGGCATAGGAGGCTCACAGAACCAAGGGTTTTAAGTTACGTTCTCAGATAAACCCTTCCAATGCTCCTGAATGGTTGCCCATCTGCTGTTCCCTGGAGGCAGATGGGGGCACTTGTCTCTGCACCCAGAAACCTGAGCATCAATCACAAAAAACACCTGAATGCAAAAAATTATATCCAGAGGCTATTTCATTCCTTTTTTTTAAACCCCTCCAAACAAATTTTATTTATTTGTATTTATTTATTTATTTATATTTGTTGACCGGGAGTGTCTGACTGGACGTAGGTCCATTTTCAGTGGAGGCCGAGAGAAAAGCTCTACAGTTAAAATAAACATACAGTAGTTACATTGGATTACATAGCGATTAACAATTTACATAGCAATTACTTACAACATATTTACAGCTGAAGAACATAGTACATCAGTAGACAACTAGAATCTTTATCTGTGAAGTACATAACAGACATTAACAAATGTTACAAGAAGAAGTTCCTGCTGTATAATAAGTACTGGTTTATGAGCATCTGAGCTTGCTATAATCAAGGTAGTTAGTGGAGTGGAAAGAAAGGTAGTGGTTGGATGGGGAGGGTGATATTAGAATGGGAGTTGCAAGGGCATAGCCAGCATGTTTTTAGGTGTGCTTTTAGTAAAGTTTTGAAGTGGGTGCATGATGGTATGGAGGTAATTGTGGGTGGAAGGGAGTTCCATAATTTGGTTATGGTGCAAGAGAATAGTGCTTCATCAGCAGAGTTATTGGCTTTAGTGATCTGCAAGTGACTTTTGTTGCTGGATCTTAGTGGTCTGGTGGTGCGATGGGGTTGGAGTGGATTCTGGAGGGATGGGACATTTAGTGGATGATTTACTAGTTTGTGGGCAAGTGAGAGTTGATACCATTGAAGGAGGTGAGGGAGTTCAAGCCAGCCCAGTTCAGCAAGTGAGAGACAGTGGTGACTACGGTAGGATGCCTGTGTGGCGAATTTGGTGATTTTGTTGTAGCAGGTCTTTAGCTTGTTTAAATCACATTGCCTTAGGTTGGTATATATTGGACAGGCATAAAGTAGGGTAGAGATAAGGTGGGAATTTTCTATTGAAATCTTTGCTGCTTTGGTGAAAAGTTGCTTATTTCTGTATAGCACTCCTAGTTTATTGTGGACTTTTTTTATGGTCAAGGATATGTGAATGTCAAATTTTAGTTTATTGTCTATTTCCACTCCTAGCAATTTGGTGTGTTCAGTTGGGTATATAGTGGTGTTGTCTTTTGCTGTGATGTTAAAGTGAGAGTTGTTTTGAGTATGTTTGGTGGGTTGGAAGATGAGTAGTTTAGCTTTGTTTGGGTTGAGTATTAATTGGGCATCGGATAACCAAGTTTCAACAGAGGAAAAGGCTTCCTGTGTGACTTTTTGCAGTTTGGGTAGGTACTGGGCTGAGCAGATGATGGTTGAGTCATCTGCGTATTGTATGAGTGTGCCATGTTTGGTGGCAGAGGCTAGATTATTGGTGAAAACATAAAAGAGTATGGGGTCCAAGGATGGATCCTTGGGGAACCCCTATGGAGACAAGTAGTTGGGGAGATATGTCATTCTGCCATACAATGGATTGTTGGTGGTCAGACAGGTAACTCTGAAACCAGTTGGTGACCGATTGTGAGAAGGATAGGTTATTGAGGAGAGAGATAAGTTGTTTGTGTGGGACCATGTCAAATGCTTTAGATATGTCTAGAAAAGTAGCAGAGGAGAGATAGCCATTGTTTTTATGCTGAAGGATAGTGTTAGTAAAGGAGAGTAAGGCAGTGGTGGTGCTATGGTTTGGTCAGAAACCATGCTGAGTATTGGAAAGGAGGTTGTTAGTAAGGAGGTAATCTGAGACATGAATGGAAAGCCAAATGGAGCCAAATGGAAAAGGCTCCCTGATGTTCCACCCAGTCAGGAGTTAGCAGCCTCAGAAATTGAAAAGTTGTTAAACAAAAGAGTCATTCAAGTGGTCCCACCAGACCAGAGAAGATTCAGAATTTTCTCAAGGTTCTTTTTAGTGTCAAAGAAAACAGGGGACCTGAGACCCATTGTGGATCTCATCAGTCTAACTCAATTTGTAAGGAACTCCAAGTTCTGGATGATCATAGTTCATTCTGTTCTACTATTTCTACAGAAGGATGATTGTATGTGCTCTATTGATCTCCAGGATGTGTACTATCACATCAAAATGAGCAGATGTTCCCAGAGATTCCTGCACATTTGACTGAGGGCCAGTCATTACCAGTCTATAGCACTGCCCTTTTTTCTCACCACAGCCCCCAGGATGTTCACCAAATGCATGTCAGTTGTAGCAGCTCACCTGAGACTGCTCAGATTCAGTGTTTCCTTACCTAGATGACTCTCTCCTCACTGCCTGAACCAGGTATCTTCTCAAGAATGCAAGGAACTATGCAGCAGAAGGTTCTTCTAGGTGGCAGGTTTAGGCATAGCCATCAGGAGACATGCCTGGATGTGCTTATGTGACTTCATGGAGCCCTTCAAGTCTTCTTTCATCAATGCTCCCTTTGATGGATCTGCCTTGTTTGGCCCCACAGTAAAAGAAATGCTCTCCCACAGTGAGCAAGACAGACAGGCAGACCTTGCCTGCCATGGGAATATGTTTTTCTACCCTGCATAGATCCTTTTACAGGAATCAATGTGGAGGTAAAAAGATGTGGTTCCAGAAGTCACAAGGTCACTTCCAGGACTCATGAGGGGAACTTCCCTGAGAGGCAGAGGAGGATGTTCCAGTGAAGATGCTATCCTCATGGCATAGGAGGCTCACATAACCAAGGGTTTCAAGATACCTTCTCAGATAAGCCATTCCAATGCTCCTGAATGGTTGCCCATCTGCTGTTCTCTGGATGCAGATGGGGGCACATGTCTCTGCACCCAGAAGCCTGAGCATCAATCACAAAAAACACCTGAGTGCAAAAAATTATATCCAGAGGCTATTTCATTCCTTTTTTATAAACCCCTCCAAACAAATTTTATTTATTTTTATTTATTTATTTATTTATATTTGTTGACCAGGAGTGTCCAACTGGACGTAGGTCCATTTTCAGCGGAGGCCCGGGGAGAAAAGCTCCACAGTTAAAATAAACATACAGTAGTTACATTGGATTACATAGCGATTAACAATTTACATAGCAATTACTTACAACATATTTACAGCTGAAGAACATAGTACATCAGTAGACAACTAGAATCTTTATCTGTGAAGTACATAACAGACATTAACAAATGTTACAAGAAGAAGTTCCTGCTGTATAATAAGTACTGGTTTATGAGCATCTGAGCTTGCTATAATCAAGGTAGTTAGTGGAGTGGAAAGAAAGGTAGTGGTTGGATGGGGAGGGTGATATTAGAATGGGAGTTGCAAGGGCATAGCCAGCATGTTTTTAGGTGTGCTTTTAGTAAAGTTTTGAAGTGGGTGCATGATGGTATGGAGGTAATTGTGGGTGGAAGGGAGTTCCATAATTTGGTTATGGTGCAAGAGAATAGTGCTTCATCAGCAGAGTTATTGGCTTTAGTGATCTGCAAGTGACTTTTGTTGCTGGATCTTAGTGGTCTGGTGGTGCGATAGGGTTGGAATAGATTCTGGAGGGATGGGACATTTAGTGGATGATTTACTAGTTTGTGGGCAAGTGAGAGTTGATACCATTGAAGGAGGTGAGGGAGTTCAAGCCAGCCCAGTTCAGCAAGTGAGAAACAGTGGTGACTACGGTAGGATGCCCCTGTGGCGAATTTGGCGATTTTGTTGTAGCAGGTCTTCAGCTTGTTTAAATCACATTGCCTTAGGTTGGTATATATTGGACAGGCATAAAGTAGGGTGGAGATAAGGTGGGAATTTGCTATTGAAATCTTTGCTGCTTTGGTGAGAAGTTGCTTATTTCTGTATAGCGCTCCTAGTTTATTGTGGACTTTTTTTATGGTCAAGGATATGTGAATGTCAAATTTTAGTTTATTGTCTATTTCACTCCTAGCAATTTGGTGTGTTCAGTTGGGTATATAGTGGTGTTGTCTTTGCTGTGATGTTAAAGTGAGAGTTGTTTTGAGTATGTTTGGTGGGTTGGAAGATGAGTAGTTTAGCTTTGTTTGGGTTGAGTATTAATTGGGCATCGGATAACCAAGTTTCAACAGAGGAAAAGGCTTCCTGTGTGACTTTTTGCAGTTTGGGTAGGGACTGGGCTGAGCAGATGATGGTTGAGTCATCTGCGTATTGTATGAGTGTGCCATGTTTGGTGGCAGAGGCTAGATTATTGGTGAAAACATAAAAGAGTATGGGTCCAAGGATGGATCCTTGGGGAACCCCTATGGAGACAAGTAGTTGGGGAGATATGTCATTCTGCCATACAATGGATTGTTGGTGGTCAGACAGGTAACTCTGAAACCAGTTGGTGACCGATTGTGAGAAGGATAGGTTATTGAGGAGAGAGATAAGTTGTTTGTGTGGGACCATGTCAAATGCTTTAGATAGGTCTAGGAAAGTAGCAGAGGAGAGACAGCCATTGTTTTTATGCTGAAGGATAGTGTTAGTAAAGCAGAGTAAGGCAGTGGTGGTGCTATGGTTTGGTCGGAAACCATGCTGAGTATTGGAAAGGAGGTTGTTAGTAAGGAGGTAGTCTGAGACATGAATGGAAAGCCAAATGAAGCCAAATGGAAAAGTCTCCCTGATGTTCCACCCAGTCAGGAGCAGCCTCAGAAATTGAAAAGTTATTAAACAAAAGAGTCATTCAAGTGGTCCCACCAGACCAGAGAAGATTCAGAATTTTCTCAAGGTTCTTTTTAGTGTCAAAGAAAACAGGGGACCAGAGACCCATTGTGGATCTCATCAGTCTAACTCAATTTGTAAGGAACTCCAAGTTCTGGATGATCATAGTTCATTCTGTTCTACTATTTCTACAGAAGGATGATTGTATGTGCTCTATTGATCTCCAGGATGTGTACTATCACATCAAAATGAGCAGATGCTCCCAGAAATTCCTGCACATTTGACTGAGGGCCAGTCATTACCAGTCTATAGCACTGCCCTTTTTTCTCACCACAGCCCCCAGGATGTTCACCAAATGCATGTCAGTTGTAGCAGCTCACCTGAGACTGCTCAGATTCAGTGTTTCCTTACCTAGATGACTCTCTCCTCACTGCCTGAACCAGGTATCTTCTCAAGAATGCAAGGAACTACTTACTCCAATTGTGCCAGTTTTTAGAAATCACAGTCAGTTATGCCAAATTCCATCTACAACCCATTTAAGTCTTGGAGTTCATAGGAGCTCACCTGGATACCACAAGTCTACAAGTCTTTCCTATCTGTTAAAACTTTCTCAGGTTTGCAAGGATTCCCTACACTGGTAGGTACAGTCCAGCAAAGTTTGTCAGGGATAGCCTTTTGTGTTTCCACTCTCGGTAGGCATGGTGACCACAGACTCCTCCCAATAGTGGTGGGGGGCATTTGTTGAGCAGATGGTCCAAGGCACATGGTCCCAAGAAGAGACCAATCTGCATATCAATGCCCTGGAGATGAGGGTGGTCCTCCTAGCATTGCAGGCCTTTCAGGACTCTCTTCCTCCAGGGAACAATTGCTGTCCAAGCAGACAACATGTTGATAGTTTGGTAAATCAACAAACAGGGGAATACAGTCCTATCCCTTTTGTCAAAAGACAATGACAGTGTGGTAGTGGGCAATTTCCAACAACAACTTCCTTCTGGCAATGCACATACTGGGGAAATCCAACATGCAAGTGGACAAACTCAGCAGTTCCATTGTGATGCCTCACGACTGGTTTCTCAATCAATGAGTGGCGGCCACGATCTTCTGTCTCTGGGGTCAACCTTGCTGCAATCTATTCACCTCTCCCCACAATTGCAGCAGGTTCTTTACCCTGATCTCCTGGGTGAGTCACTGAGAGATGTTCAATTCCATGTTTGGCCCTCCGATCTTCTTTACACCTATCCCCCATTACCTCTAATTCCCAAATTTCTTCAGAAAGCAATTTGGTTGAAAAGCAAAGTTATCCTCATTGTCCCCTTATGGGGCCATCAAGTGTGGTTTCCCTTCCTGCGGTCTCATCTTCTACATTCACCTTGGATTCTGGACCTCAGACCACATCTAATTTCTTAGCCCTCAGGGATAACACATCCAGATGTTGCAGGCCTCAAGTTGACAGCATGGTTTCTCCAGTTCCATTAATAGTTAGATAGCCTAGGCTTTCCTTCCTGAAGCATCATGTACTACTATCATCCCAAAAGGACTCAACCATGAAAATTTACAAGAGCAAATGGAAAAGTATTTTTTTATTGGGCTTGCCAGAGAGACTTGGATTTTTTTACTGCACCTGTTCTTGCTGTCCTAGATTTTCTTGCTTCAATTTTTAAAGAAGAGGCTAGTTTTTCCACTATCAAAATTCAGTTAGCAACCATTTTGAGTTATCATACTGGCAATAATACTTCCTCCTCTAGCTTCTTCTAGACGGTAAGTATTCCTTAAAGGTACTTTTTTGGTTACACCTCCAGCTAAAGACCATACTCCACTCTAGGATTTTATGCTGTTACTCTAAGGTTTGACTGAGACTCCTTTCCAGCCTTCAGCTAAGTCTTATGTCTCTCCTGAAAACCAGTTTTAGTGACCATTACTTCAGTGAGGTAAGTTTCTGAACTCCAAGCACTCTCCTCAAAATCCCCTTACTTTTTTTTCCACAAAGACAGAGTCAGTTTATGTACTAATCCATCCTTTCTGCCAAATGTGGCCAGGGGGTTGGGAGGGTGGCCTAATGGTTAAGGTGTTTGCCTTACAAACACAAGGTGCAGGGTTTGAGTCTCACAAGGGACAATTGGCTAGGCTTAAAATAGTTTGCAAGCACAGTTAGCTTAGTACTAATCTATGAACCTAAGAGGCAAACATTAATCAAGTCATCAACTTACCTATTTTTTTCTGAGGTAAATACATGCGTCATCTCTTAGATGTGCATAGACAGCTCCACTTTTATATACCTAAAATAAAGATTTTTAGAAAAAACTTTTCATCTCCTTTGCCCCCAGTAGGCTGGTAAAGCCAGTTTGCAAAGTTACCTTAGCAAAGTAGTTATCAGACTACATATCATTTGTTTACAGTCAACAAGGTCTATCTTTGTCAAGACCTCCAAAAGCTAATTCCACTGACTACTTCATCTGCTTTCTGGTCCAACTTCTATTGATATTTGTGCTGCAGCCACTTGGTGCAATGCTCACACCTTTATTGCTCATTGCAAGTTGCTTTTGATCTTCAGAGTCAGAGATGACTTTCGTTTTGCAGTACTCTGAAATATTCTTCCATAAGGGCTACCTAAGGTTTTTGTAGCTGGGCACTCTGTCCCATACATTAAGGAATGAATGAAAATGACAGCCGATATAAAAGTCATGTACTCATCATAACTATGCATCTGTGTTGTCCATTTTCATTCTTCTTCAACTCCCATCCCTTCCCCCTGGCCTTTCATTTGGGAGTGACCTCATAGTGATATTGGAACTATTGTTCCTGTCTGAGCCCCTATATTTCCTTTATCTTTTATTTTTATTTGGGCTATAGTGAGTCCTTATGTTTATGGGGCAGCAATCTCGATCTGAGGTATTACAGGACTTTGAGGCATTATGGGTAAAGGGAGGAGCGTGACAATTGGATCTGAGAGTCTATATAAATGTGGCCGATCCAGATTGAAGGACAGAGCCGAGACCCCATACATTGAGGAAGAATGAAAATGAACAACACAGATGCATTGTTATAGTGAGTACATAACTTTTATATTTCTATCATGACCTCAATTTTTAAATTCCTTTATGACCTCAAAAGATTTGGTCCTAAATTTATTTTCAAGAAGTCAGTTTAAATGATCTGGCAGAGTGGAGGCATGACTAGTACTACTTTGTAACTTTCCTCATAGCTAAGTACCCTTTGCAGTTGCTACTGAAATGATGTCTTGCTACCAAATGAGAAAATCTGATCATCTGTACTGTATTGTCTTGTGATGCTCTGAATGACTAAATGCAGAGCCACATCATGGTTAGATAAGCCCACCTGGCAGCATCACCCATCTATTCCAGTGTCCCATTATTTGGCTATTTCTTTCCAGTTACCATAAACGCTGTTCAAACCCGTCAGTACGCATGCTATTTTCTTTTTTACTTCTACAATGATTAGAGATATTTAAAACTTTTATTTCAAATTTAATAGCACAAACACTGATAATCATTTGCTAAATAAAGCAATAAAGTCTCACAGTGAAAACAGACTTAACATGAACGGTATGTTTCTCTGCCCTTCAAACTCACATTAGTTGAAATGACATTGAAACCCACATTCAGAGTAAATCCATCTAGCTAGTGGGGGTTAAGTTTACCTTTGGGCTGTTTTTCAAACCATAGAACCCTTGCACACATTTTCAGAATTATGTATGCATGCCTGTGCTCTTTGATGCACCATCCTGATTGTATTAAGTTGTATGCCCTGTACAATACAGCACTACTACTTAGAGTGTGTGTTTTAAACTTGTAGTTTTGGACATTTTTCCAGTCAGCAATGAAACAAAACATATGAATCAATAATGACAAAACTACCCATTTCAGAACATTTCAACCACAAATTTCCACTCAGATGTCACTCATTGCAATCCACCAATACCAGTCATCCAATACGCAGATGACTCCACTATCATCTGCTCAGCCTCCTGCCCCTCCAAACTTCTACTTAATACCCAAACAGCCTTCTCCAAAATTGAATCATGGATGCAATCGCATCACTTGGCCCTAAATGCCAACAAAACAAAGCTAATGATATTTCCTCCCACTAAAACTTCCCAGTTCCACAAAGTCCAATTTTCCATCAAAAGCCACAATAACACCCCTCTTGAAATCATTCCTAGTACCAAACTACTTGGCATTACCATTGATGAAAACCTAAAATTCGACTCCCACATCCTCTCAGCAATCAAAAAAACCCACCAGAAAATCGGCCTCCTCTACAGACACAACTACTACCTTACTCCATCTTCCGCCATACCCTTGCATCTACCTTCCTTCTCCCTCTCTTGTACGGTGCTCCCCTATTCTCCAACACTCCGTGCTAAACTTGAGGCCTGTTACAACAAAATCTGCAAATTTGCAACCAATTCTAAGAACTATTTCCATCACTGTCACTCCCTACACACCCTAAACTGGCTAGAACTCCACAACCACCTAAAGTACCTACAACTTACAACAGCCCACAAACTCGTCTTTAAACCAGCAGAATGCCCGTCTCTTGCTAAAGCTCTAACACCCTACACACCTACCCATACCCTGAGATCCACAGGCCAAAACCTCCTGCATGTACACAAACCCATCCACCCAACTGGTAAACTACTACTATCCCACACTATAGCCAAACTATGGAACAATCTCCCCACACCACTACATAATATACCTAACCACAACAATTTCAAATCCATGCTTCTCTCCCATCTCTGCTCCAAATGGGAATGTCCTTCATATGCTCCCACCTAAAACTCCCACACTACTAACTCCACACCTAAATCATCATTTCTTTGCCTACTTTAACTTATTTCAGAGATCTTGCTCAGAACACCTTTTCATAAATCTTTTGCATGCATGCCTCTGGCCTACCTTACTCATATTCTCAAACTTTCATTGTTTGTTTTTCTTATCCATTGTATCCATAATATTGTTTTCCTCTGTAATATTGTTAATTTGTCTCTATTCGTATGTATTTGTATGTCTGTTTGGGGCTTTTCCCCTCAGGTCTCCACTGAAAAGGGGTAATTCTTACCCAGCTGGACCAACCCGGTTAACAAATGCAAATGAATGAATGAATGAATGAATATACACAATCTCTGCAGAAGTAAAAGTCATCTGAATAATTCCACATTAAAGATATTTATAACTAATGAAGAGGTTGCTGCTGGCAAACAGCTTTACAGTTCACTGTTTCATGATCATATTCAGTGCCTGCTGCCCTTGAGTAATAAATTGCCCATGCTACATTTAACAAAAATGGTAAGCTGGTAATGTTTCAATAAGGAATGGTTGTCAGACTTGTCAAACTGACAACAGGTTCATAGTTGCCAGGCATCTCATCCAAAAGAGGACACACTCAAAAGTGCAGCACCACCATCCTCCCTTAAAGGCACTGCAATATAAGCACTCCAGCTACATGGTGTGAGAGTAGAACCCACAGCCTTTTGAAACCAAAGGGAAGTGTGTAACCTGTTGTGCTACTACCACTGTATTCAAACTTTATAACACAACCACTGATGATGACCATTTGCTAAGTAAAACAGTTACAAATTGAAAACAGACTCAGCATGAGTAATGGAAAACTTTTCTTTCCCTTGAAACTCAATATTTCTTGAAAATGCACTGAAACTCAATATTCCTTGAAAATGCACTGAAATTTAACATTTATTGAAAAGAAACTCAACATTCCTTGAAAATCCAGTAATTAGCATGCCATGTTTATTTAGGCACTCAAAAATGCTCTGAAACTCAACATTCTTTGAAAATGCACTGACACTGTACACTGAAACTTAACATTCTTTGAAAATACATCCTCTGATGACAGTTTAGTAGTTGATGCAAAGGATTCAGTCTCTTGTCTTCCTGTAATCAAGGTACATGTTTGCTCCTGAATAAGTTAACCAACCTGCCATCCCTAACTGGGAAATTTTACACTTTAACCAACCTGTCATCCCTAACTGGGGCATTTTACACACACACACACACACACACACACACACACACACACACACACACACACACACACACACACACACACACACACACACACTTAGTTCACCTGTTCTCCATGTTCAGTCATTTGTTTCATTCATCCAGCAAAGTAATTCTCCATGCTTAAAAATCACATGCTTCCAATGTTCCACGAAGTGCATGCATCTTTAGTACAATGCACATGCACACAGAGTGCATCCTTAAAGAAGAAATGTAATGCATGCAAAGGGCATTCTTAAAAATGAGCTGTGAGTTTTTATTTGAATTAAATGTGGTGGCAGCCCTGTAGGCAGTGGGCACTAGGCAACTGCCTAGGTCATCTAGTGTTGGATCCGACACTGGTAAGATGCATTGGGCAGGAACTGCTTACAAGACAGCCTTAGTATCAAGAAGTAGACAGCTTCAGGAAGCCTAGATGAATACCACTTGGGCCTCATTAGTGTATCATTAGTGTATGGTTAGCCATTGGTAGATTTTGTAATTGTTTTGTCTGAGCTAAAATTTAAAATTCAATTTGTTAGTGTTTATCAGTGGCAGTGTTGCCAGGTACACCATTGTTCTGTTGTGTAAAGAAATTACACGGTACTCTTTTAAACCTGCTATGGCCTTAGATGTATTTTTTATGTATATAAAAAAATAGAGCATTTTAAAATGGCATTTCTACTAGACATCATTATTGTCCATTTTTTTTTTTGCTGTTACACCTTTTAGGCAGTATATTTGACCATCATATTAATGCAGAAAGTATGAGTGGTGAACTTTGCCTACATACATGACCATGAACAGGTGGTCATACTGGGTGGCAAGAGTTAGTCACCAAGGAGATGTCATTCTGGTGGTCTTAGTACTTCACATGCCCTCCTTCATTCTCCATGGTGCCTAATAAGCATGCTGCTGAAGTGGGCCTGCCATGCTGGGCCCACTGCTATACATACTTTGAGGCACACTGATCTCCACCTACAATGCATTAATAATCTTTGGCAGGTTGAACTTCCGATCCTCTGTCATGCCTCCGTACTGCAATGGAACCTAGTTTCCATCAGCTGTGAGCACTACAGTGGATCACACTATCCTCCACCCAAAAAGATGGGTTAGTCCATCTAATATGTCCATTTCCACTCTCTCCCTATTGATCTGCTGACATTTGGATTTGCTACATTAACCCATTTCACCAGGGTTTCAGTCAAGGCTCGATCATTATGCAGCATCCAATGCATAACTCTCAACTTTTTTTTTTTTCTCAAAATATAAAGGACTCTGGCTCACCAAGTTCACAGATGATTGCAAATTAGGAGCCATCATAAATTCCTTCCATGACACTAACATCTGGCAAGAGAGTCTAACACAGGCAAATAATTGGTGCTAAATGGCCCAAATCCGTGGATTAAAACTCAATACAAAGAAGTGCATTATAGTGTCTTGTAAGAAAACATCTAGCTAGGCAAATTACTACATTGATAAGACACAGATAAGTGTTGACCTGGTAGTTAGTGATCTGGGAACATATGTTGACAGTAACCTGGTATTTGGCTAACATGTAGCCAAGGTAGTAAGAAACTTATTTTATGTTGCCCGACTTATAAGTAAGGCTATGGCACCCATGTCCAAAGAAGTTATTGTACCACTGTACTCATCTGTTATCATTGAGTACAATGCACCCTTCAGCATGTACCTTCTTAGGCATATGCAACAGATGGAACTCCCACAGAGGTTCCTCATCAATAGAATCCAGGGTATTAACACACTGTACTATATAGATTGCCTAAGAGCCCTGCCTCTATACTCAGTCTCATACAGGTTGTTGAAAGGTGAACTATGCTTGGTATAAGAAAGATCCTTATATCCAGCCCCGATGGAGCTTTTGCACATCCACAAAATGAGCAGCACCAGAAATACTAGATCCAGAGATATGAACTTTGTTTGCGACATGAATAGAACATGCTAGTGTGACAGATATGTGACTCAAGGGATCCCCATGCTCTAGAATATTCTCCCCATCCATGTGAAACATTGCAACAAACATAACCTTGACAGCTAGATGGGAAATCACAAATTCATCCCCTGGCTGGCCTCCATATCTGTTAGGCCAACTGTAAACATTCCGTAGTTAACATTGGATGCATAATCATAAACTCATCCCCAGGCTGGCCCCCAAGTCTCTTATAGATAGAGGCCTACAGTAAACATTCCATAACCATACCTCCCAATCATCCTAAATTACCCAGTTTTTACTGAGTTTTGGGGTCCAAATAATAGGGTGCCACAGTTTCCAAGTGGCACCCCTTCACTTCCAATTGTGAAACATTGAAAAAACATAATCTTGACAACTAGATGGGAAATCACAAATTTATCCCCTGGCTGGCCTCCATGTCTCTTATAGACAGAGGCCAACTGTAAACATTCCTTAGCTAACATTGGATGCATAATCATAAACTCATCCCCAGGCTGGCCCCCAAGTCTCTTATAGACAGAGGCCTACAGTAAACATTCTCTAACCATACCTCCCAACCATCCTGAATTACTCAGTTTTTACTGAGTTTTGGGGTCCAAATAATGGGGTTCCACAATTCCCAAGTGGCACCCCTTCATTTCTGATTTTTTTCCTCAGCTTTCTTTAAATTTTTTGCTATTGTTTTTTTTTTTATCTAACAGAAACAGATTGGAGTTTAAGGAAACTAGCCCAGGATGCTTGTATTTTGATGGATTTTGCACTCGTATTGACCCAGGACACTCATATTTTGCAGTAAGTTAGTTTTGCACTCATATTCCATTTTAGCCCAGGACAGAATACTCATATTCTGAACTAGAGATTGTGTGTGTGTATGTGTAAATGCCCCCAAGGTAAATCCACCTGATGGCTAGAGGTAGTCAGGCTCAAACCCTGTACCTTGGGTACAGGTAGAGCCTAAGCCTCTAGCTATCTCCACTTGTGAATATATGCCTTCTATTCTTGTTCTGTTCCTTATTAATATCTGTGTTTTTTCAGGGTTTTTGTGGCAAATCACTGAAGGATTAAATTCACTAAATAATGACAGGCATTTGAATTTCAGACTTTGTATTCTTCAGACAATAAATGGTAACACAAAACCTTTTATTCTAGCAATGTCCTAAGTTTATAAGATCAGTATTTTAAATTTGTCCCTATTTTGGACTGTATTCCCCCATTATTGGCTTTGTCCAGGTTTTCTGTGCTAAGATGTTGAGAGCTATGGTGAGAAGTGAGAACTGTATTCTATATTCCCCCATTACTGGCTTTGTCCAGGTTTTTTGTGCTAAGAGAGCTGTGGTGAGAAGTGAGAACTGAATTCAGTAAATGATAGCCATTTAAGTTGCAGTCTTCCTATCTTTCAGGAAACTGCTGATTTGGCATAGTGGTATGCTGCTCTGATTGTAGTGTGCAGGGTCCTGGGTTCAAGACTCGGCAATGAAATGCATGGTGGTAGCACATTTTATTCTAGCAACTTTCCAAAATTATACAAGCAATGTTTAAAATGTGTCCTTGGTTTTTGGCCTTTTGTCCCCCCACAAAAAAAATAAATAAATTGAAAATAAGTGCGTGAAGCTGTGCAAGATGCCTATGGCTTACACTATTGTCATTCTATTTATATATATGTATATAGTGTGTGTGTGTGTGTGTGTGTGTGTGTGTGTGTGTGTGTGTGTGTGTAAGTAGACTTTTATGATGGAAATGTTCTGAATTGGGCAGTTTTGTCATTATTTGCTCATGCATTTTGTTTCATTGCCTACTGGAAAAATGTTCAAGCAGTAAATTTAAAATGAGCTCTAACTTAAAGTCAGGAAAGTGTATCAAAAAACACATGTAAGTTTTTTTGTTTTGTGTGCAAGGGGCCTATTATTTGAAAACAGCCCAAAGGTAATCTTTATCCACCACTGGCCAGATGCATTTTCTTTGGATGTGGTGTGGGTTTCAATGCTGTTCCAATGATTTTGAGTTTCAAGGGCAGAGGAATTTTAATGCCAAGTCTATTTTCATTGTGAGACAATATTACTTTGTTTAGCAGATATCTATTAGTGTTTGTGTATTGTGCTATAAAATATAAAAGTAAAATCCAAATAATCATTGTAGAAGTAAAGCAGTATGCATGCACATATTAATGTTTATGGTAAATGAGGCAAAATAGCCAGGTAATGGGACATTGGAATGGCTGGAGGGGGACTCTGGTGCCATATGTTGGTTGTCTGTTCTTCAGTTTGCATTTGAAAGTTGGTATCCCACAATTCCATCAGAGTGGGTGGGGGTTACATAATTATGTATGCAAATTTTATGTTAATCAGCACACAGATTTGTACCTTATTTTTTTCATGGGCCTTGTCCAGATTTTTGATGTTTCCAGGTTGAGAGGTATGTCCCTAACTAACATACTCCCCTATAACTTTTTAGCAATATCCTAACTAACATATCTGTCCTGACAAACATAACCCCCTAGTTAAGATACACATTACCAGAGGATGCATTTGGGTTGAAATGCATCGCTAGGCTTATAAAGGCCGTTCTGGTTGTTAGCCTCTTATATACCTATGAACCTGTGAATGTATGTACAGTGTATGTTGACTGCAGAGTGCTATTAATTATTATTAATTTATGTTTTCAAATGTCATTACAGTATGGATACTTTCTGACAACAGAATGACTGTCATGCCTTATATTGTTTGAAATTTTTGCACAATTTGTGAGCGCCTAAATAAACTGGTTTTCCCTTTTATTTATTTATTTATTTTTATTTATGTATGTATGTATGTATGTATGTATGTATGCATTGATGGTTGGATTGTCCAACTGGAAAGTCTCCATTTTCAATGGAGGTCTGAACATAAAACTTCCAAGAAAATAGAGTACTGAAAAATAATGAATGCGATGATTTAAAAGAACCATGTTTCTGTTAACATTTTTTTTTTATTTGAGCAGGTAGGTAGATTGGAGACAAAGGCCCTTATACAACCATGACATACAGAGAATATAGTGGCAATAAACTTACACAGGAATAATAAAATTATGTTTTATCTATAAATGCATCTGGCTATTTATATATAAACTTTGGGCAATATTCAATAAACATCACACAGCTCACCAAAACCATGTGCAAGTCCCAGCGTGAAACACATATGATAGTGCACCAGTTTGTATTCATTAAGCAGGTCTACATGTCATAGATCTTATTGGAATACAGCCACATTGTGTAGAGCCACAAAAACATCGTAAACATCAAGGCATGCTAATTACTACAAAAGCAGCTGAATTATATTGTAATCAATCAACCAAGATGGTAGAGCTATTCAGTAAGGTATAAAGCAATTGTCTACACTTAGTGTATCCTATTGCCTTGTATTGAACACAGCCATGGAAACTACCCTGGAGGGTAAGAATGTTAGGGGCTGCTGCTGCTCTTCTGCATGTGTATGTGCTACAGGCTCATGTCTATTTTGCTGCTGCTGCTGCTACTAGACCTCAGGAAGGAGGAGAAGGGTATTTACACCCCATTTAACTTTTCATGGTCTCCATAGGTTCATAGGTGTTTACTAGGCTAATTACCACAAGGACCTGTTCAAGCCTAGCCATGCATCCCAAATCTCTGAAAAGTTCTGATACCCTTGATAAGTGTAAGCATGGGCCTGCAAGATGAATCATTTACAGGTTACCTGTTTCCATTAGAGACATAGGTGCCAAACCAGGGATGAATCTCCGGTTTCCTATTGGGTTATGGAGGAACTCTATTTCACATGGATGGGGAGCCTGTTCCATAGATGGGGTAGTCTCTGGGATACATACCTATCTCTCCAGCAGGTCCTATTTATATCACAGGCAAGATTTAAGTCTTTAGAGTGGGTAATTCTGGCACTGTTTGTTTTGTAGATATGCAGAAAGTCCATCAGAGTGGGGTCTGACAATGCCCTATATGCCATACATAGATCACCCTTCAAAAGCCTGTAGGAGACAGAATACAGGGATAGGGCCTTGAGGTGATCTGCATAGGACGTATTGCTTATGCCCTGTACTCTTTTAGTGAGGAACCTCTGTGGATGATCCCATGATTGGATATGCCTGGTTAGGTATATTCCATAGGGGGCATTGTACTCAATGATAGGTCTGATGAATGCCGAATACAGTGGAACAATGACTTCCTTGGACTTAGATGTCATGCCTTTGTTTATAATTTGCACAACATAGAATGATTTCCTCACCACTATAGACAGGTGATGATTAAAGGCCAGATTACTATCTATGTGTGTCCCTAAGTCCCTGACTACTGGGTCTACTCTAAGGGATGTGTTGTCAATATGATAGTTACCAGGGATGGATGACTTCCCAAAGGATACTATTATGCATTTCTTGGCATTTAATTTTAGTTCATGGCTCTGACACCAGTTGATTGTCTGTGTCAGCCCCTCCTGGAGAGCATTTGTGTCAGTCTGAGATTCAATGACAGCTCCTAATTTGCAATCATCTGCAAATTTAGTCAGCCAGAGACCACTGACATTGGCCTTGACTTCTGAGAAGTAAATGCCAAAACAGAGTGGTCCAAGGACTGATCCCTGAGGGACACCACTTGTGACTGGCCTCTTTGTGGAGGTGGACTCCCCAGTTCTAACTTCCTGGGTCCTGTCTGTGAGCCATTTGGTTATCCACTAGGTGACATACGGGTTTGTACCTAACCTACTGAGTTTGTCAACAATGCCTAAGTGGGGTATTGTGTCAAATGTCTTGGCCAGGTCAAGGTAGGCAGTGTGAATGATTTTGCCCTCATCCATTGATTTGGTGACCTTCTCAAAGAAGTCCACCAGGCTGAGTAGACATGATCTGCCCTTGACGAAACCAAACTGGGTTGGGTCCAGTGTCTGGAAGTTTACTATATCTCTGTTGATCATCTCCATGTTAATTCATTCCATGGCTTTACATATAAGACTAGTGAGACTTATGGGTCTGTAGTTTCCAGGGTCTGTAGATGGCCCAGCTTTATGCAGAGGGATGACTGTTTCTTTTCTCCATTCATGAGTCACAAATCCTATTTGGAGGCTACAGTTAAATAGTAATTCCAGAGGCCCTGACAAGTTATGTTTCATGCTATTTAGAAGGCATCCTAGGATATTGTCTGGGCAAGGGAGCCTGCAGGATTTTTTGCAGGGGGGTGCAAACCCAAGCCCTGCCCATGCAGCCCCACCCCCTCTGCTGCCCCCACCCACTCAGCCCCACCCCCCACCCACCCAGCCATTCCAGTGTCCCATTACTTGGCTATTTCTCCCCATTTGTCATAGACACTGTTCAAATCTCTCAGTGTGCATACTGTTTTATGCTTTACTTCTACAATGATTACAGATATCTGGATTTCATTTACAACTTTTATTTCAAATTTTATAGCACAAACACTAATAGACATTTACTAAACCTAAACAAAGCAATAGTCTTACAATGAAAACAGACTTAGCATTAAAACTTCTCTAGCTTTGAAACCCACATTCACTGAAACAGCATCGAAACCCACATTCAACAAACATGCAGCTGGCCAGTGGCAGGGTAAGTTTACCTTTGGCCTGTTTCCAAATCATAGGCTCCTTGCACACATTTTTAGAACCATGCAAAAAATTTTTGATTCACCTTCCTGACTGTATTAATTATACTACATAATAATTGGATTATATCCCTTGTATAATACAGCACCACTTGTTAGAGTGTGTTTTAAATTTATAGTTCTGAACATTTTTCCTTTAAGCAATGAAACAAATCATATGAACCAATAATGACAACCTGCCCAATTCAGAACATTTCAACCATAAAGGGCCACTCAAACTTCTGTCATACAATCCACCAATATCAATCAATATGCAGAATCTCTGCAGAAGTAAAAGTCATCTGAATAATTCCACATTAAAGAGATCTGAAACCAATGAAGAGGTTGTTGCTAGAAAATACTTTATATTTCAGTGTTTCATTTACAAATTCAGTGCCTGTTGCCCTTGAAGAATAAATTGCCTAGGTTACAGTAAAATAAATGGTAAGCTGGTGTATTGCAATAGGGAATGGGTGGCAAGCTGAAAAACAGGTTCATAGTTATTAGGTGTCTCATCCAAAGGAGGACATACTAAGGACTCCAGAACCATACCCCCTTAAAATACAAATGTACATGCTGCAGGAATAGAGCCTACAACCCTTTGCATCAAGATGCAAGTATGCTACCTGCTGTGTTAACACTGCTTTCAAATTCTATACCACAATAATGATACCATTTGCTAAACAAAACAGTTCTACATTTTAAGCAGACTCAGCATGAGCAGCAGTAACCTTTGCTTCCCTTGAAGCTCACAATTCCTTGAAAATGCATTTGTCAATAAATTCCACCTGCTAGATCTAACTAGGGCATTTCTCTCTGACACACGCACACACACACACACACACACACACACACACACACACACACACACACACACACACACTTAGAAATTTGCTAGAATAACAGGATTTGTGTTAGAATATATTTTCTGAAGGATATCAAGTCTGAAACTCAAATGCATGTCATTTATTTAATAACTTTAATCCTTGGCTCATTCCAGTGATTTGTCAAAAACAGAATTTTTATGAGGAACAGACCAAAAATATAATGCAAAAAAAAAAAAAAAAAAAAAACCACTTTGTAAAGCCAACTTAGACACCAAATTGGCCAGATCTACTAGAGACAATCATAAGGTCTTCTTCACATATGTCTGCAATCTCAAAGGAAGCACCCAGATCTCTTCATAACTGGTGGTCAAGGACACCACATACACAAATGCTGTAGATATAGCCAGGCTACTGGCTGACAGATTCAGCAAAAACTTCACCCCTCTGTCCCCGCATTAGTAAATCAGGACATCCTCAGTACCTGCCCCCTCCCCTTTTCTCTAGGGGAACATGTCCTCACTGCCCTCTCAAAGGCAAAAAATACAGTCTCCATGGGACCTGAAAACATCCCCGGCTGCATCCTACATGAACTCAGGCATGAACTTGCAGCACCATTAGGCACCCTATTCAACCAAAGCCTGAGTACCGGCTTTTTTCCAGCCGAGTGGAGGACTGCCACTGTCGTCCCTTTACATAAAGGTGGAGTGTCCACCGATCTGGGAAATTATAGCCCCAACACCCTAACTAGCCTGATCTGCAAGACCATGGAATGGATTATCATGGACCTCATTAACACGGACATTGCCAACCTCCAAACACTCAACCCCACACAGTTTAGCATTGTCAAGAGGAGGTCATGTCTGTTAAATCTGGTTGACTTTGAGACAGTCACCAAAGCACTGGACAAGAGGAAGATGGTGCACACCACCTACCTTGACCTGGCCAAAGCCTTTGACACTATTCCCCACTCGAGCATAATAGATAAACTCTCTCAACTAGGCATCATTCCGTATGTTACTAGATGTGTAGTAAACTAGCTCACTGATAGAACCCACCTAATCAAACTAGGGGAAGCCACCTCAAGCAGTAGACCCGAAATGAGCAGCATACCCCAGGGGATTGGTCTCGGGGCCTCTGTTATTTGGCATATACTCCTCTGAGATGCAGACCAAAACCAGTGGGCTGTGGCTGACCAAGTTTGCTGATGACTGCAAGCTGGGAGCGGTTATCAATTCCCCAAGTGATGTGGACGTCCCCCAAGAGGGTCTCACCCAAACAAATGACTGGTGCCAGAAACATGGCCTCAGGCTGAATGCCAAAAAATGCATCATCATCATCCCCTTTGGGGAAAGTGACATCACCACATATTATCACATTAATACAATGTCCTAAGCATGCAATCAGTTGTGAGGGATTTGGGCACCTAGGTTGATAGCAACCTGACGTTTGACCACCATGTTGCTTCCATTGTATGGAAAGCTTTCTACATGGCCCACCTCATAAGTAAGGGTATCTCATCCAGGGACAAGGAGGTCATAACATCCCTGTATTCTTTTCTTATAAGGCCAATTACTGAGTACAATGCCCCCTTTGGCATGTACTTTACAAAGCACATGCAACAGCTGGAGAGACCACACAGAGGTTCCTCAACAGGAGAATCCAGGGCATAAATACCCCTGTCCAGTACAGATTACCTGAAGGCCATATCTGTGTATTCAGTCTCCTACAGGCTGCTGACAAAAGATCTTTGCCTGGCTTACAGGACTTCCTTAGACCCAGCCCTGATGGATCTGTATAACATGAGTAAAACAAACAGGAGAAACACTAAAACACTATATCCAAGCATCTGAACTTTGTTTTGATATAAACAGGATGTACTGGAGACAGATGTGTGTCCCAAAGGATCCTTGCAATATGGAATAGGCTCCCCATCCATATAAAACAGAGTTCATCTCTGACCCCATTCAAAGAAAACCTTAACAACTGGATGGGAAATTGTAAATTTGCCCCCAGTCTGGCCCCATGTCTTTATGGACAAAGGCCATCAATAAGCAAAGTATTATCCTAACTAACACCCCCCCCCCCAAAATTCCTTAGTTACCTTGCAAATAATGCCCCTCCCATATACAATGATGATACTTGCAATACAAATTAATTGAGGTGTGCAGCTAGGCGTGTAAGGGCCCTAGTGGTCATTAGGCTAGTAACAATTTTGGAACCTATAACTATAATGGTGTGTATCACTATTAAAACTTTAGTCTCTTCTTGGAAACCAGAAATGCACTGTAGAGTACAAAATGGTGGAAGAGGACTACATGAAAAATTTGTGTGTGTGTGTGTGGGGGGGGGGGGTCATGCAAGAGAAAATGTTTATAAACAGTCTGCAGGACACACCAAGTTCTTATTTTCTACAAACATGCAGCAGCAGAACTGAATTCTGTAAAGGACTCAACTGTCCAACTTGACTGAGGTGTAGGAATAGGTTATTACTGATGATGCTAGTAATCTGAAGCACACAGATGAAGTGGATTTCAGCAATACTTTACCACCTTTTGGTAAGGAAATTAAATGTTGTGGAACAGGACTCGAATTTGTCTAATAGCCATGTCATTGTTTTATAATGAGCAATGCAAACTATCTTGTCTTTAAGACAGTGGGTCAGCTCTTTCCATTTACACAGATATAGAAAGAGCCATGAGAGTTTACCACAATTTGTTCACAAAGGTGCAGTGGACTGGTAAAAGGCATACTTCCATTTAAACTAGTATGTCTTCTGGGAGTTATTGCGAAAATACAGACTCCCAAGACTCCTCCTTTATGAGTTTCAGCATCAGAAGAAAGTATTATAACCATATTCAGAGCACTGAGAGTAATGTATTACAGGTGGGCACAATATTTCAGCAAGGCTGTGTTTCATATACACTCTATGGTATGATTTTCATGTACAGAATATCAAGGTTTAGCCAAAATCTGAAGACTATCCCACTTGGGATCATGAGAGTCATACTTTCATTGTATGCGGACAAAGCTCCTCTTTAGCTTTCAATGACTTTGAGGCCCTCTGTGCCCCGGAGTAGGTGGTATAACAGTCAACACCTCTAAATCAGAGGTCTGCTCTCTTATCTAAAACTGTAGATTTTTTTCTGTCTGTGGAGACAGGGGATGTAACTATGTCAAGTAGCAGAATTTACGTGCTGTGTGTTATTCCCAAGTGGGGGCAGCCATGGTGGTACAGTGGTTAGCATTGCTGCCTCACAGCAAGATGTTCTCCAGTTTGATCCTCGGCTGGGGTGCCTTCTGTGCAGAGTCTGCATGTCCTCCCTGTGGTCATGTGGGTTTCCTCCAGGTGCTCCAGTTTCCTCCCACATCCCAAAGACATGCTGTAGGTGGAATGTACACTAAATTGGCCCTAGGCATGAGTGTGTGCATGTGTGTGCCTTCTGTGGAAGGTTGGGTGCTGGGATGGCAACTCAACACCGTAAAACTCCACTGCCAATCACAAGGGACAGGTGATACGCTATGGCGACCCCTAACCAGGAAAAACTGAAAGAAGAAGAAAGTGTTATTCACAAGTAAAGTTAGAGAGAATGAGTAGAAAGTTTCAGAACTGCAGGCATTTTATCAGACTATGGGGCAACAACACATGCTAACTGGTAACACGAAACTGTTAGTTTACAGACCTGATTATAATCATTCTCAACAAAGGTCATACAAAGGTCATAATCATGGATTAGTCACTGAAGCAATGAGATACTGGAGGAAAAAGATTGCAAAATGAGCTTTTTGTGCATGGTAACTTGGAAAATTCCCAGTGATAAACATTTAGAGGACCTTGAAGTACACAGCCTGTTGTACCTTGGATTAAGAGGAGTGCTCTAGGTAGACATGCTAGACATGCTAGTCAGATTATACCTTCAGTTTTCCTGGGAATGTTTAAGGATTATATAGAATGAGCTACAGAATATTGCAGGAGCTAGGGAAGTTTACTTTACCTCCTCATCTTGTTATCATTTAAGTCCTTACCAGGATAATAGTTTAGAAAATGGATTAAAGATAAAATTATGGCATATCTACAGGAAATAAAGAAAGGTAAACATATTGAGGAAGGGCCTGTACCCTCTCCCCACAAGCTGAAACAAATAGCACGATATTTCATGGGTAACAAATATTAAAAAGATTCCAGAAGCATAGCTAGGGTAATAGACCAGAGAAACATTATGGTCACTGTCCCAATATATAGGACTCTATTGTTTCCATATCTGGATTACCACATCCAGGATTTGAAACAACATGGCAAACAGATGTTTGGCAGTTATGTAGTGAGTAACAAAGATTCACAAATACAGAAAATAAAACAGAAAGACAAGTTCATGAGAAAGTACTCAGCAAGTTTGCTGTTAAACAAATTACAAAAGATAACCTAAGTAAGAAATTGTCTAATAAATACTTTTACACTGATATGAAATAGCAGTAAAGTAGAAAATGGTGCAGGCATTTCACTTTGAAGGTCTGACCAAGCATGAATTAAGAAAATACTATTGAGAAAAGTCTGGTCTCTGGAAGTTTTCCCGTGGGAATGGGCAATTGGAGAGTATATGTGAGCCTCAAAAGTGCACATCTAAGGAGGAAAAGGAGGGCTTTTTTTAATGATGAGGTGTAACCACATGTCAGACTGAGAAAAAAAAAACAAGAGTCAAAAACCACAAAATTAAAAACAAATCGGCATTATGAAGACACTGGGTGAATAGCAAATAAGTGTAGATACCTACTGGAACATGAGACAATAAATTTAAAGCAGAGAGCTAAATACTCGACTTCCATAACTGTATAATAATGCTTTTGTAAACCATGTTGAATATCACGTGTTGCCTACAAAAACAGAGTTAGTCTGTACAGTCTGGTGATTAGACTGAAACTTTAGAGTGCACAAGAAATGCCTAAGCTAATCTTGCTTTGCCTTCACAAAATGTCACTGATGCAGCACAGCTCCAAGCAAAACAGTCTTTATGGTGTTAGAAACAAGCCACATAACTACAGCAATAAAAAATATTCAAAATAAATAAGCAGCAATTATATGAAAAAAAAAGCAAGTACCTTGATGGCAGACCTGTGGAAGGCCATTTCCAAGGCTGGAATACCATGCAAGTAAACCACTAAAGATTTTTTTAATTAGGAACAAAGCCCATATACACACAAGCCAAGCAAGAGACTGTGGTTCACCCTGAACCACCCCAAACTAATTTAGCTAAGTCTGAGGCAGCCAAATAGTACAATATAAAGTAAAATATTTCACATCACTCCTACCTTTGTGGAATCCCTCTCTGCTCCTGAAACAGCTTGCTTGCTCTGATTTTAATGGCAATACCCTCTTCCTGGACACAACATGGCATCTCTGCTGGCGCCCATCTAGAATTCAAATTTCATGCGCAAATGTGGAAGATAAAGATGTAAACCATCTACACGTATGGAAAAGACAAAAACAGGTCGCAAGCACCTCCATTTGTACGACCAGATGCAAAGGGAGTTCTTAAAGAAGAACGCCCTTAATTTACTTCTAATTAAAAAAAAAAAATTAATCTCCTGGCCAGCCGATTCCTTGGGGGTGCAAGTGCACCCCCTTGCACCTGCCTGCGGGCGCCCTTGTGTCTGGACCCATTGATACAATGTTCTTGGTCCTTAAAGAGAGCATTAAGGACCTGTTCCCTAGTGATAGTAGGGGGAGTTATATTTGATGATATTTCCTGACGGAAGGTTGCGGTGGTGAGAGGAGTAAAGTTGGAACTGAATTTATCAGATAGGAGGTTTGCTATATCTTCTGACTCAGTATAGGTGACACCATTTACAATGAGCTCTGCACATACTTGTGTATTGTCTTTGAGGTTGCGGACATAGCTAAAGAATGGTTTGTGGTTTTCTTTGGCCTGAAAGGCCAACTTACCTCAAATTTGGCTTTGGTAGACTTTATTTGTCCTCTGAATTGTTTGTTTTGTTTAATGAGAATACTTTTATCCTGCTGGGTGCTGCACCTCCTAATTTTTGTCATGATTTTCTTCCTCCTGTTATACATCCGATTGATTTTGTGATTCCACTAGGGTGGCTTGGTTTTTGAGTTAGTTCTATACTTCTTCCTGCTGGGTACAGCTGTCTCTATGCAGCTATTAACAGGCTTGTACAATGTTTCTGTGAACAGTTATGCATAGGCAAAAGTGTTCTCAGGGTTTATGGGGGTTTGAAATTGTGCCAGGTTCTCACTTAATAACAGGAGGTTAGCCTTAGAATAGTTCCTGAATATTTCAGGTTTAGCTGGGGTCCAGGTTTTATTTTTACTTCAAAGGAGACCATTTTGTGGTCAGACCTTACCAGGGAAGGCATTACAGTAGGGAGTGTGCAGCAGTCTCCCATATTAGTAAGGACCAGATCCAGTATGGTTGCACCCCTGGTTGGTGTATTGACTATCTGGTCCAGGGAGTTTGTGTTTACAAAATCCAGGAAACTCTGTGCATGTACATTTGGTGTCATATAGGATTCCCAGTTAATAGTGGGGTAATTAAAGTCACCCATGAATATGGTATCGAGTTGGATGGTTAGTGTTTCTAATAAGTTTAAATACATGGTATGGGTTTCCTGGGTCATAGAGGGGGACGTATAACTTGGAAGGAAGTGGTATTGTATTTTTTCTGTGGTGATTTGAACATGAATCAGCTCAACTGCATTGTCCTGTTTGACCAGCCTCGAAGTATATTTATTTTTTACGTAAATAGAGTCACCTCCACCTTTAGTCCCTGCCTGTGAAGTAGCTGGTCTAAATGTGTGGAAGGCATTATAACCTTGCACTGTTGGTGTGCTCTCCACAGCTTTAAACCATGTCTCAGAGACTACACAGACATCTGCATTCTCTAGGGTAAAGAGAGTTTCTAGGGGAGTAGAGTTTTTTTGTTTAGACTCCTAGCATTAAACAGTAATACCTTTAGATTTTCTTAGTTTTGATTTGCTATGTCGGAACTACTTTCAGTTTGGCATTGCCTAAAAAAGGCACTATGGAGGAAGACAATGTTTTAGCTAATATTTGAAAGCCAAGAGGGGAGAGGTGCAGATCATCCCTGGCAAAGCAGTGTGACCTGTTAACCATTTCCTTCCATGCTGATAAATATTGCATCCCTTAGAATGACACCAGAAACTAAGCCAATTATTAAAGTCAATCATCTTTTGTTCATATTGTGGCATCATCCTGGGAGAAGGTAAAATGCTGCTCATTGCTAGGCTCATACCACCCTGAGACATATATTCGGAGAGCTCTATGATGTCTCTCTTCATATAGTCTAGGGAGACATGTTTCAGGTCATTTATTTCCACATGGAATATGACTGAGTCATATTGGTAATTGTGGTCCAATGACCTGACTGCATGTGTACTGTGGTGGATCATAGCCCCTGATAAGCAACTGACTGTAACTTTCTTCTTACTCAGCCTGGTGAGAGGGACATCAGTGTGTCTTACAATGGAGTCCCCAATCACTAGAATGTTGGATTAGGTGTTGACTTGCCTTATGGGCTTAGAGGTAGAGGCTCCATGAGATGTAGCTCCATGTGCTGATGTGAGTGTTGTTTTGAAATAGAGCATTTGGGGCTGCTGAGGTTATTTCTTATGTGTGCTTCGTCTAGTTGGTCTTTGTGGTTTAGGAAGGTTACATGTAAATGCCTCAGCATATCTGCTCTATTTGACTGCTTTGAATTGTGCGTGATGGGTGCAGCATGTGTACTACTGACAACCTTATTGACATTAGGAATACTTTTGTGTGAGAGCTTTGCCTCGATTGATATTGTGTAAATACATCTCTCACATACTATATCAGTTTGTTTGAGAATTAACTGGTTGTCAGTAAACATGAGGCAATTTCTACATTATCTCAGGATGCCCATATCCACCAAGCCAGTAATGGAGACCGTAGTCAATTCACATCCTTGGCAACAGGCTCTTTTGTATTGCTTAGACTGTTGGAGTGAAAATATCAATCACTCTCAGGAGTATCCGGTTTGCAACTATGTGGACAGTGCTTGTCACTGCAGACTAGTTGTCCTGTGTGCAACTAGTTATTGGAGAAATTTCAATTGTGCGTATACAGGAAAAATATCACTCAAGGTGTCTGAGTCTGTACAGAGCAATGCCAAACACTTGAGGGGAAACTAATACGTGGACCCTGAAAATTTAAGGATGAAATATTTAGGCAGACATTTTGAAGTTAAAAACAGAAATCAACCAGTACTTACTGAAATCAAAGAATTAGCTTGTCAAGAATGATGAAAAGAGGGAAGTCGCATGAATGGCTACTGCCTAGTTACTACTAACCATGATGTGGTAATAGCAGAGCAATAAATGGTGGATAGGGACACACTCTAGGAACTCTTTAACCTCACCTCGGGAGAAAGGGCAAACCGAGGGGAACCAATACCTGTGGAGGCCAAGGTATGTGCAGCACTTAGAATATTAGCTACAGGAAACTTTCAGAGACCCACAGGGGACATGGTGGGGGATGTCACAGGCATCAGCATCCAGAATTCTACACCAAGTCCTTAATACTATTCTACAGCATACCAGTGACTATATATATATATATATATATATATATATATATATATATATATATATATATATATATATATATATATATTCCCCTGTCTCTGAGGACAAAGCAAGAACTATGCAGGATTTCTTCCCCCATAGCACACTTTCCTGAAGTTTTGGGTGCCATAAATGCACGATATTGAGATCAAAGCAGTACTTGAGAAATAGGGAAGGCTCTACATCAACAGAAAAGGGTTCCACTTCATTAACTACCAGGTCATGTGTAACACTAAGGGAATCATCCTGAATGTGTGTGCTGGCAACCCTGGCAGTTACCATGACTCCTACATCTGACACAACTCACAGCTCTACTAGAGGTTTTCTGGTGGAGATATCCTACAAGGCTATTTTACTGGGGGATGCAGGGTATACACTCGAAAAATGGCTGATGATGCCCATCGGAAATGCATTGAGGCCCACTATAATGAGGCACGCGCTCAAACAAGAAACTTCATAGAGCATGTGTTTGGGCTGCTGAAGTCATGGTTTTGGTGCCTAGATACATCACAGGGTGCTGTGCAGTATGATCCCAGTACTTGTGCCAAAATGATCACAGTCTGTGCTATCCTACACAATATCATCTGGCAATAACAGCTGTAACAGGAACACCAAGGGCTAGCAGCAAATGTTTCACCACCACTGGTAAGGTCACCACATCCACACGCAGGTGAGGAGTCATAGGGAGAACCCTCACCTGCTATGGGTGTAGGTGGAGATAGGCATACATAATATGCCCTTATCCTGGCCAGGAGGCAATGGATAGCAGACATGCTGACCAACTAAGGGGTACAACTTTCATCCTATGCACATACATACAGTAAAATTGATGCCAGACAACACTTACAACCTTTACTTACCTATAAGAGCTGTTTACTGCCAGCATCAGACAGAGTCACCCCTGAATGACAACAGTTGTAACTGCAGGACTATCAAGGTAAGTGTTAAACCTGTAAAAGGAAAATAAATGTGTAAGAACATGAATGAATGCTAGATACCTGCATAATTTTACTTGAAAATGTACCTAAGTAGAATGTGTGTGTGAGTTGTCCAGCAGTGACATCAATATGTAACATGACTGACTTATGTAATATATATTTATGCAGTTTATCAGCTAATATGACTCATGCATTTCAAATACCCAGTATAGAAAAATCAGTCCAAACTCTACTTATCTGTACATTCTCACAAGTGGAGCAATAGGCATGACTGCTGTATCAACAATTTCATGGTAAGAATCACAACACTAAAAAAAAAAAAAAAAAAAAATGCTGTAATAAATCAGAAAAAAAAATCCAAATAACATCAGCAATACATATCCTATGCACTCAGTCAGCTATCCATCCTATGCAGCAAATTATATAGATCTGTAACCCTGAATTAAAAAGATATAAACAAGGTGATGGCACAGTTGTCATCATTTGCACAGGGTGGGAGTTGAAGGGGGGCAGGAGGCCAAGGCTGGCACAAATGTAGAGTGTGTGTGAGTAAGAAAGACAGGCAGCCAGAAAGGTAGATAATATCAAATGGCCGCTGAGAAGCAGAATGACCTGCAACCCTTATTAATGCCACACCTAGCTAGTATATGTGGGTGTCTGTATGGGCACTCTATGTGAAATGTGTGTGTTATTGTCTGCATGAACACAACCAAGCTTTGTGCTAGTACTACATCCTGTCATATTGGACAGATGTGAGCTGTGCATGGTAAAGGTATTAATTCATCGCCATGACCCCCAACCACGAAAACTGGCTCTGCCAGGAGTTGTACTTGCATGACCATGGCCATGGTCAGATGTGGTAGTGCTACTTGAATGTAAGTGATGACTGCTCAATGAGTTCTTCTCACAACTACACCCAGGTCCACAATCCAGTGGAAGTAGTGCCACTATGGCAGCAGAATCTGGCATGGCCACATTGGCTAACACCTAATGATGTTGTGGCCCTGGGCCCACATGGATACTGTCCCCTCCCAACAGATGTTTCATCACAGACACTGCCCATTCCATTCTAGCATTCATCGGATCCATTCAATCAGCCACAGTCACACTTGTCAGCTTGTGCCACATCTAAAGCCCAAAGCATGTCTGCAGAGGCCCTAGTGAAATGTGCCTATGCCTCCATAATGACCCTAAACATATGTTGAGTGTCACATAATGAAAGACTAGCATTAGGTGGGGGACAGACAACAGGCCTTCTCCGATCCCCCCAGCAACTCTCCTGTGTGGCACCTCACTTACACTTTGGTTACAGCCAGAGTCAACCGGCACTGAAACCACAGTAACCACACTGCCTTCATCAAATGTGTCACCCTCCACTTGTCCACTATCCGAGGGCTCTGTGGATTAGGTATTTTTAAGATTATTGACTGTGTCCAAAGGAAATACAGGGGATGTGTGTCACAACCTCAGTGTCAGATTCTAACTCTGCACTCCCTGACTGTGCCTCCATTTGGTCACTATCATCATCAGATCCTACCAATACTCTAACATCAGGTGGTTGGAGTCCTGCACTTCCACTGTCAAGATCAACTGACACAGGGCACAGGGTTTAATTTTGACTTTGGGTTATTAGCTCAGCTTGGAATGGCTATTCAGGGCAGTTAGCCTAGTATTCACCTATGAACCTATGAAACCGGGATAAGAAGCAACAAACAGAAGAATGAAATTACTACTCCCCTAAATATTAACCCAAAATATCTAAACAAAAGTGGCACTGGTCACACTATTGCAGATGCTACAGCAATATAGCCACTCATTACATCCTTCTTGCACATACAGATAATATATATCTAAATAATGCTTAGTAACAACAAAAACAAAAAAATTGTTTACCATGTGCAGATGTCTCAACAGTTTGCAGGGAGGCTGGGCCTGGAAGAAATCAAGCAGTGAAAGGATGGCAATTAATCTTCATGATGGAAATTACAAAGGGACAGTGAATACACAATTGTCTATATGCCGGGTAAGAAACAGCTCTAACTGAAACGTGAATAAGCCGTCTGCCCACACCCATGTCAAATGAACAACTCTCACACCCATGTCAAATGAACAGCTCTCTTGTGTAACTAGGACTTATCAGTTGGCACAGATAGGAAAAGCCTCTATCACAAGCAGTAGCAGCCAGATGATATTTTAGTCTACAAGCCAATATAATGTTGCCATATGTAAGCTTACCTGGAATCTACTCCTGGGACACACTTGGCCTCCCAGCCACATCTAGACCGACATCAAGCACATAGTGCGCAGGCTCCCCCTGAGCTGTCAGGATCTCAGACAGTGGACAGGACCTCCTCATTTTGTGTCAGTGGTGGCTTGGTGGCAGGACTACCTCCCATAGCCAGCTGTTCTTGGGCAACTGCAGCTTTCTTCCTCCATGCAGATGAAATCATATTAGTGGCCTGATGCTGTACCTGATCATAACTGCAGCCATGACAACCAACTGCATTTACATCGGTGACTAACTGGTACTAAATCTCCTTTTTTGGCAGACATATCCCCTCAGCCTGTCTCAAGCAGGAACACTCCATGCCGCCTCAGAGCATGGATGATTACCTCATTCTCAACATCACTAAAAGGGGGGTTTTGTGGATTTGTAGGCTTGGGTGCCATAATCTGATGTGACATAAAACACAGAAGGATAAAGCACACTAATATCACATAAGTAATGTATTTGTTCACAAAAATAATCAATCTGTGTATGCTTTGTCAATATAAAGCACCAGAAATGCACTTCTCATTTAGTACAACAAAATGTTAGGTGCCTCCCCCCCCCACACACACACACGCACACACGCACGCACACACACACATGCACACACACACATCTACATGCACACACACACACACACACACACACACACACACACACGCACATATAAATTAAATATTGACAGTCATATCTGATGTATTGCTATGATGACTAGCTGCTGAACACACCATGCAGCTGAAAGAGTATACCTACACCCATCACATTCACTGCATTAGGTACTCATTTAATATGCTAACAGGACAACAGGATGAATGTTAGATATTTAGTTTTTTTATTGTTTGTTGACTGAGCTGATCTTCCTAGGTCTATGGCCTCTTTTTAGGGATCCCTTGATACAGTATTTATGCAGGCTAAGGAAAATGTGACCAGCACACTGTAGAAAACGTTTCAGCTAATATTTAAAGAAGGCATTAGCAAACTAAAGAGCATCTACTTTGTCTATTAAATTGAAACACAAACACATCAGTGTCTTCATGTTTTTATACTCTGGTTATATTATTTATATTTATTTTCTCTGCTGTATAGCTCTCTAAGAGAGTTCCATATCTATAGGTATTACAACATGTCATAAAAATGTTAGTTAATACAGATGCTGATGCAAATTAGACCTGTGTTTCTGTCAAAAAACTACAGCAGAATGATGGGTTTGGAATCATAGCTTGAGGTTTTTATCTGTACCATAACCTCAATCAGGAAATTCATTAGCTATTTGTCATATTTCAATTTCCTAATGCAATGCTCTGCAGTGCAAACACAAGTGCATTAGCATGTAGTTGCAAAAGTTTTATATGTCATGGTTGCTGTTAGCAGTACTGTTTGTTACCTAGTATAGGCATATATATATTGCAGTCTCAGACCACCAGCTATCTGCAGCAGCAGTAGCAGCAGCAATTATAAAAACCTACTTCAGAAATGAGGTAAGTTTACATGTTTTGAAACAATTTCAGCTACAGAAATGCTCGCTTCGTGCCAAGATCTGTGTTTAACATTTACTTTAGCATTAGGTTTGTTTCAGTTTTTGTTTAAACAGCTTTTTGGTACAGTAAGGTGACACATCAATGTATATTAATATTCATTAAGGACTTTAAATGTTAATTATAGAATATTCAAAGTAACCTTTAGAACCTTTAGACCATGCACAAAAACTTTCTTATAAGTGGGTTATTATGCACTCCAACCCCATTACTTAAATGTCACAAGATACATAGTTTTATAAAAGTGCAATGTGAAATGCAACAGCCACACATTTTCTTGTGGCGTGCCAATATAATGGAGAGCTAGTGAGGTATGTAGGCATTCTGTGTATGATGGAAAATAAAAGGAGAGGCTGCAGACAACAATAGCACAGTGGTGTACATCTGTTAGTGATGTTATCTCACAGCATCTGTCTGCTGCACTTGCTATTTGGAGTGTGTTGTCCTCCCTAGGTCAGTGTGGTTTTTCACTAGTGTCCAGTTTCCTCCTACATCTGAATGACACCCAAGGAAGTGAAATAGTGACTACCACAAAGTGTGCAGTGTGAACATATATGTATCTTATGATGGAATGGTGTTCTTCGCTCCAGAAGTGGGTCCTGCCTGACACCTTTTGCTCACCTGAGTTCCTGAAATGGAAATAAAAAGCTACAAAAAATGGAATCACAAATAATTTATAGATTTAGTATTTTAAGTCTGCAAAGACTAAATGAATGAATACAACTGCAACTATTTTTCGATTTAAATTAAAAAGTTAACTTACTGCATTTGCAAGAAACTGTAACAAAATATTAAATGCTTAAACTTCTATGAAGCTGTGTCTTTAAATGCTTGACATATGAGCATGTAATTGAATGCTAAGTGCTATGACTATCGGCTAAATATACTTTATATTCAGTTTTGATGTTGGAAGATCAGAAGGATATGGGTTCTGTTCCCACACCAGATACTTGGATGGATTTCTCCATACTGACATTAGTACAGCATAAGAAGGCATCTGGTAGATAAGACGTTCAAGTTCCCTTTGGATAAGCTGGTGGTAGTTCAGGTGGATGTAAAAGGACTCATGTCACTTATCAAAAATAGTATTTTTTTAATATAAATCTCAAAATACATATTTTCACTTTCACCTTTTACCAAGAGGTGCAAAAAATGTATGCGAAAATAACCTTGACCATAACAACTCTTTGAATGTAAATAAAAGAAACTCATGTCCATTGCAATTTCAAATATCCCTTTGTACTCCTTCAGTTAAGTCATAACACAACCATTTTCTTAACTTTCCCCCAGCTTTCTTTGCAACATAGATCTTATTAAACTATGTCCCGTTGCATCTACTGCTGCCATTTCAACAAATTTCAAAATGTCTTTCAAATTATGTACACCAACTGAATCTTTTCTAATACCTGAGCATTAAAATCTCCCATTAAACATACAGGAGTTTTGGAAATTAAGTACATTTCTTAACTCCCCCATTTCTCTAGCTCTCTGTATCTCTTTCACTGGTACATAGGAGCTACACAACTTTAAATTCTTCCCAAGAAGTCAAATAATAAAGGTAATCTTGGCTGAGTAGTCACACCATTCAGTATCCTAACTTTATGTTTACCAGCTGTTAAAATTTAAACTCCTGAGATTTTATTTATGTTTTAATTAATTTATTTATTTGTTGTATTCTGAATAACCAAAATACTTTGCATTTCCGTATTTCTATGTTTGGCTTTCTAAAATGTTTTTAAATACCTTTATTGAATTATCACTTGTGACATAGGCAAACTTACATTTATATAAAAGTAATCAAACCACACAAGTTCACATTTACAAACGTTATAACGTTGTTATATATAATATAATCTAAGCAACATTACACAAATTACTCATTCTCTGCCTTCTCTTCCATTCCTCCTCCAAAACATGTTTGTAAGCTTATATCGTTCCAACAGTTTCTGTTTTATTCTATGTAATTTACTCTTACCCATTTCTAAAGATTCCTCTTCCTGCTCTTTTATCTCTGTTGCAATATTCACTACTCCAAGTATAGCTGGTTTACCTTTTGATTTCCATTGTCTAGTGATTGCTTTTTTTGGCAGCCACCAGAATTAAACATAACAAAGTTTTACTATATCTAGACAATTCATTTCCCTAGTTACACTCATTGTCTCACCCAGTATTCCTGACAGAGTACTCTGTAGGGAATTTTTAAAGTGTGCCAACTCATTATACTCCACAAACATATGTTCCCAGTTACCTCTTTCTTCTCGATTACACCTACATTTGCCAACTACCTGAAGAAAAATTCTGTAGAATCTGCTTGGGGTATAGAAGTATCTGTGCAAACACTTTGAGGCAAAATTCCTGAATCTTCTAGATTTTGTTCCATGTTTGGGAGCCATACACATGTCCTCCTATTGCTTATTTGTGAACTGCATATCTAATCTCTCTTCCTAATTTTTTCTGTCTTTTTCTGATTGATTCCTATAGTTATCGTGTAATATTTTATATGCCCCAGTAATTGTCTCTTTTTTAACAGCAGCTTCTGTTCTAGATTCAGTTAAAATGTCAGCCGGTGCAGGCTTTTTATTCAGGATTCCCCTCTCCCTTTCTCTTTGTCTATACCCTTATATCAATCCCTAACAGGGAAGGCAATCACTAGCCTGCAATCCAAATGTATTCTTAGCTTTTCCCATTCTATTACCTTTCCCTCCCTAATTATTTGTTCCTAATACCTTGGTTCCTCCTCCAATAAATTCTAGTCCTCTCTTGTCTCTTATCTGTACCCCTAATTGCAGTCATCCTTATCGGCAGAATCTCCTTTCTCCATTCCCATAGTGGTTTAGTTCTTAGTATACTTTCTGCTACTTTATGATTATAAAATTCTGTACTTTCTGCTACTTTATGAATATAATATTTTGTGTGACTGTTATTCTCGTTAAGGATCTGCATCCAAAATCCCATTCTGTCCTTATTTCTTAAACTAACCCTCCCCGCCTTAACGTCAGCCCTTTCCACTATGAATTGAGCTTTCTGCTTGTGTTACTAAGTAGAGGAGTAATATTGTGTTACTAAGTAGTGGAATAAGAGAGGCTAAGTGGGCCTATGGACAGAAAATTCAGGGTCCCTTCTTGGACCTGAGAGACTCCAGGCATTTGTGGCAAGGTATACAATCTATATCAGACTACAGACCCCTATCTTCTCAATGTGATAATAACATGGAGTTTCTCAATGAGCTCAACACCTACCTCAGCAGGTTTGAGAAGGGAAACAATACAATGGCAATTAAACTCCCCACCAACCAAGCAAATGAAGTGCTCTGCTTCACCTAGCAGATGTTCAAAGGGTGCTACGATGGGTAAACCCAAGGCAGGCAGCTGGTCCTGACAATATTCTGTGGCAGTTGTTCAAGGACTGTGTTGACCAATTAACTACTATCCTCACTGAAATATTCAACATCTCAATGCATCAAGCCACAGTACCCAAGTGCTTCAAGAATACAACCCCTGCCCAAGAAGTCTCCACCATCAAGCCTGAATGACAACCACTCAGTAGCTGTCAACTCCACTGCAATGAAGTTCTTTGAGAGATTGGTCAAATACTACTTAACATCAAGTCTTCTTGCACCACTGGACCCACTCCAATTTGCTTATGGAGCCAATTGTTCTACTGCAGATGCCATCCCACTGTCACGTCACTTATCCTTGGCATACCTGGAGTACAAAAACTGCTATGTCCACATGTTATTTATTGACTTCAGCTCAGCCTTCAACACGGTCATTCCCCAACAGCTGATTGAGAAATTGGTCCACTTGGGTGTTAGCACTCCTTTATGCAACTGGATTCTGGACTTTCTTATTGATAGACCACTAAAGGTATGTGTAGGCAACAACACCTCAGTGCACATCACACTGAACATGGAGTACCTCGAGGATATGTCCTGAGTCCCCTGCTGTTCACCAGGTTGACACAAGACTGCATCGCTAGGTACAACATAAACCACATTATTACATTTGTGGATGATACTACAGTGGTGGGTCTCATCAGCAATGGTGACAAAAAAGCCAACAGAGAGGAGGAGAACCAACTGATTGTCTGGTGTGACAACAACAACCTGGCTCTCAATGTGAATAAAACAAAGGAGATGATAGTAGACTTCAGGAAGAGACATGAGGCTCATTCTCCACTCACAATCAAAGAAGAAGCAGTGGAGAGGGTAAAGAGCACCAAGTTCCTGGGGGTGCATATCGTTGAAGACTTGTCTTGGTCAATAAATATAAATCACATTGTCAAGGAGGTGCAACAGTGTCTACACTTTCAAAGAAGGTTGAGGTGAGCAAAACTACCACCTTCAGTACTCACAATCTTCTACAGGGGTACCATTGAAAGCATCTGGATTAGTAATCTCTTGATGTGGTATGGAAACTGCATGGTTTCAGATTGCAAATTTCTCCAGAGGGTAGTGAAAGTGGTGGGGAGAACTATCAGGTCCACGTTCCCATCTATCCAGAACTTGCACTTTACTCGGTGCCTCAGCAGAGCCGTAAAAATAGTCAAAGACTGCACTCACCCTGGCCATGGTCTATTCTCGTGTTTATCTTCAGGCAGGAGCTCGGATTGCAAAACCACCAAATTTAATAGAAGCTTTTTTCCACAAGCCATCAGACTTCTGAAATCCAGTAATAACATACACCATGCTGGTCATCGAGGTCTGGAGTTACAATGCTGAAGTAATTCACAGACATATGTAATAACTCTATGAAAGTACAATCTTATACCTTATATGCAATATTAACAATGCGAAGTTAACAGTCTGTGCAATATGCCAAGTTAGCATTCCATGCAATTTGAAATCTGTCTGATTCTAATCTGCGCAATATTTTAGGTACTGACAAAGACATGTAAGTGGAATAGCCTTGGTGCATCTCATTGTACTTGTTACTGCGTTGCATAAATGTCTTACTGTTGTTATTGCTGCATTAGCATTAGCATATGTGTTATTGTTGTATTAATATTATCAGTATATGTTATATGCACATTGAGTTCAAAGTAATGCAATTTCGTTCAGTTGTACTGTTGTGCAATCTGAATAACAATAAAGTTCACTTTGACTTTGTCTTTGACTTTGGCTATGTTATGTTTAAGAGCCTTAACCTTGTAGCTCTAAAATATCCCTTCAAATCAGGTAATCCTAAACCTCCTTGTTCTATTCGAAGCATCATCTTATAGGTTCATACATTCATAGGTTCATAAGTGTGTACTAAACTAACAACCACAGGGGCCTTTTTAAGCCTAGCCATGTATCGCAAATCTCCGACAAGTTCTGGCTCCCTTAATAAGTGGAAGCAAGGGTTTGTTAGATGAAACATTTACAAGTAGGGGCCTGGGAGATGACCTGTTTACAAGCTGCCTGTGTCCAGTAGAGACATGGGTACCAAACCAGAGATGAATTTCCTGTTCCCCATCCAGTTCTCCAAGTTACACTTGAACTGGGTGAGGGAGGAACTCTCCTTCACATTTATGGGGGACCTGTTGCAGAGAAGGGATAGTCTCTGGCATACATATCTGTATCTCCAGCAGGTCTTATTTATATCACAAGTAAGATTTAAGTCTCTAGAATGCGTAATTCTGGTGCTGTTTGTTTTGTGAGTATGCAGGAGGTCCATCAGGGTGGGATCTGACAATGCCGTGCATGCCAGGCACAGATCTCCCCTCAACAGCCTGCAGGAGACAGAATACAGAGATAAGGTCCTGAGGTGGTCTGCAGAGGACATATTACTTACTCCCTGTATTCTTTTAGTGAGGAACCTCTGTAGATGTTTCACTTATTGGATGTGCTTGGTTAGATACATACCAAAGGGGTCATTGCATTCAGTGATACGTCTGATGAATGATGAATACAGTGGAACAATGATCTCCTTGGACCTCGATACCATACCTTTGTTTATAAGTTGCATAGCCGTAGAATGATTTCCTCACTACTAAGATGTGATGATCAAAGGCTAGATTACTATTTATCTGTGTTCCCAAGTCCCTGACTTCTGAGTCATCTCTTAGGGATATGTTGTCAATATGACAGTCACCAGGGGTGGATGCTTTTTCAAAGGATGCTATTATGCATTTCTTGGCATTTAGTTTTAGTCCATGACTCTGACACCAGTTATTTGTCCATGTCAGCCCTTCCTTGAGAACATTTGTTTGGGTGGGGGATTCTATGACTGCTCCTAATTTGCAATCATCTGCAAATTTAGTTAGCCAGAGGCCATTGACATTGGCCTTGACTTCAGAAAACTAAATGTCAAAAAGAAGTCCCAGGACCGATCCTTGATGGACTTTGCTGGTAACTGGCTTCTTTGCAGTGGTGGACTCCCCAATTTTAACTTCCTGGGTCCTGTCTGTGAGGCAGCAGGTTATCCACCAGGTGACATAAGGTTTTATACTTAACTTCTTGAGTTTGTCAACAATGCCTGAGTAGGGTATTGTGTCCAGTGCCTTAGCCAGGTCAAGGTAGACAGTATGAACCATTTTGCTGTCATCCATTGCTTTGGTAACCTTCCCAGATAAGTCCACCAAGTTGAGTAGGCATGACCTGCCCTTGACAAAACCAAAGTGGGTTGAGTCCAGTGTCTGGAGGTTTCCTATGTCATTACTGATAATTTCCATGATAGTTCTTTCCATGGCTTTGCATATGAGACTAGTGAGACCTATGGGTTTGTAGTTTCCATGGTCTGTAGATAACTACTGAGAGGCAGAATGTGGGCTCTCCACTAATTGGTGGACTTGGACTAGATGTTGCAGATTTTACAGGTAAGATGGACAAAATGGGCTAATAGCCTAAGAGTTGCAGTGTGCACTAAGCAGCTAGTTATAAAAGGGGGGACTTAAGATTTAGCTCTCTAAATGGAGCACAACTAATTTTAATAAAGCAAGATACAGTAGATTAGAAATGGGTGGGCACTTTGTATTCTGGTTCCATGGAATACAGCGGGATGGCCAATAAATTTAAACAGCTGAAGTCGAGTGATTTCATAAAATTATATTTTTGTGTTTACTCACATAGCCAATGAAAGAGGAGAAGGAAGGAAATATGTGGTCAAATTAACATGAGGACCAGGCAACTAAAAAGTCAGTTGAGTTTAAAACCATAACAGCACCAGGGTAGAAGGGTGGGGGAAATTTTAATTTCTGTGTGACTCAGAAAAGACACAGCTGTGGTCTCTTTCCTAGTTTAAATATACAATTAAAAGCAGATTACCATTAAAACAGTGCAAAGAAAATACACCACAATATACAAAATAGAAGGCAATGAAGCAATATAAAATACAAGAAAGCAAAAACAGACTAAGCTTTCCCTCATAGCCATCTTTGGCAGACTTGACTCTTGCACTCTTTCCCTCCCAAATAAAATCATTTGACTCTTTATTAATTACTATCTCCTTTAGTTGATAAAATTATACATGGTCTGTGTATAAAATTAAAGAGACTAAATATTTTACAGCTTGAATCTGGCTATCCATATCCATAAGCAAGAGCTTCCAGTTTTTCTGTTTTTGTATTATCTTTTGTTTAGTCTCTTCCCACATGTCCTTAGCTGCCATAACAGAATCCTGTTTAATACATAAGCCTAAATGCTTCATTTTATCATGTCCCCATAAACACTGGTATTGCTAACCAAGTCATGTGTAGGAACATAGTTTAAAACTATAGCTTTTGTTTTATCTTCATTAATTTCATACCCTCAAAAAATACTGGAACTGTGTCAGAATGTTCCACAATAATGTCATTTTCTGGTTCCATCAGGTACAAAATAATACCATCTGCAAAAAAGCCAACTTTTCTCAAGCATCATATATCAATTATAGCCTTGAATTTCTGATTCTCTTATGTTCTTTGCCAGAGGGTCTAAATATAAATAACAAAGGAGAACGAGGATACCCCTGCCTGGTTCCTCTTTTCAAACAACTTTATCAGAGAGAACCTCTCACTTTGATTTTTCCCTCCAGTCCCTCATATATCCTTCTAATTAACATTATTGTATCAGGAAATGCAAATGCTTCCATTGTCCTACTCATAAAATCCCAGCTTATTTTGCCAAATGCTTTCTCTGCGTCAACATCCACCAATAACAGTAGTCTTTTCTTACATTCTGTTTCCCTCTGGATCATTATCATTCTATTAACATTGTCAAATCTTTGCTTTGCCTCCACAAAACCACACTAATCCATATATATAAATTTTGACATAACCTTTGCCATAAACACTTTATAATCATGGTTTAAAATTGAAATGGACTTATGAAGTTGGATCAGATGAGTCTTTACCACCTTTCGGTATTACAGCTGTGACATATCCCTACACTGGTCCAGCAATCAAGGAGCCTCAATCTTCACCACTGACTCTGGTGAGGGACTGTCACTAAGAGCAAAGATGGATTCACACAGTATTTTCAGGTGCACCTCCCTGAACCAAGTACAATTTCCCTTAAGAGCACAGCACACAGGAAGCATGCTCCAGACCTGGGGATGGACTCTCTTTCTCTCTCCAGGCCCACACAAAACTCCACACACACACACACACACACACACACACACACACACACACACACACACACACACACACACACACACTTGGATATTTGAGTTTCACACACACACACACACATACATACCAGGGAAAAGCTGGCAGAGTTTTAGTAGCTGTGCCTCTTTCTGCCCATACTCTGAGGTAATCACACTGCCACCAGTCAGCTACCCTAAGGCTCTAACAAAGGGTACCCAATTATACTGTATAAAATTAATATTAATGCAAATGGTAGGGTGTGACCAAAGCACCAAGGCATTTGGGAGCAGCCACAGTGTCACTAAAACAAGCATAAGTACGCTCAAGATGTTAAAAGTATTCTCTAAAGGACCAGCCACAATGAAAGGTATTCAAATATTTAATGATAAATAATAAAACAGAAAATAGGAGAATACTGAATACAAAAAACACAAGAGTTTCAGCCACAGAGATATACAAAAGAATACAGTTGGATAGTTTCTCACAGATGCAGAAAACAATACAAAATTATTCTCAATAAATGTCCCTGACTGACTAAAGCATTACTGTTCCCTGACTGCATACTAAAGCAAAGCAAGCTGATGTGTGCTCAGTGTCTTTCCACAGCAAAAGCCAGATGATGTCTGTCTCTGTCTGTGAATGTGTGAGATATATATATTCTGTCAGAAATATTTCCTGTCAGGTTTCAAAGTGCTGCTGTGAGAGTTCCAAAGAAACCAGATTTTGGTTAGAGGATGACATCACCTCTGGTCACCTTACTCTGGTAGACTACAAACACACAGAGCTTCGCTAAGATCTGTGGCAATATCTGAATGCTATAACACAATTTCAAAATGTCCACCCTTCCAGGGTTCTCTGTTAAAATATATACATGTAATCAGTTATAATAATACTGTCTGACATACATGTATATCTCTTTTCTGTCCAGCAGGATCCACTGTTGATGCATTTTTAACACAAGAAACTTTACAACTATATTTTTAACCCAAGCATCTGTACAAATCAGTGTGATAGTCAAATCATATAATTCTTTACAAAACTCCAGCTAGCTGTGCTGGCATATGTACACATCATACCTCTCACCTGTACCGAATTCCTCGATATTTACCAATTTTGAGGGCAAAATAATGGGGTGCCACGAATTTCCAAGTGGCCCCTTTAATTCACGATTTTTTTTTTTTACAATTTTAAGTAATGGTGTCATCATGTATCCCCAATGTACAGGGGTGTGCGTGATGACATCAGCTTTGTAAGTGCCTGTCCGACTCAAGTGTGATATGAGATGAAGAATGCAACCTAAGGAAAACTATCTGTGGGAAAATTAATTTAACTGTCATGTTGCAATCTGCAGCTACTATGCTAGTACTCTATATCAGTAAAACAAGGAAGCCAAGGAATGGATCTTATTAAGTAAAGTTAAGCAGAGCTTTAGATGCCGGATGGTACTTCTGCCTCCACTATAAAACTTTAATTTTATTAGAGCCGGACAGACTGCTGGAGGGAAAAGATGCTGAGCCTGAAACAATATGACATTTGGTATTAACCAAAGCCCAAAGGTAATCTTGTATCTGTCCTGTCTGATTACTATTTATTGGCATACTGTTCTTGTACCTTAATTGCTACTACACTTCTTCCCAGTCATGAGCAATTGTGAAAATATTTTCAGAGCAGGGGCCATGGCTAGGTATTGTATCCGGCCAACTTCTACTCCTTATGCAGTTACATCCCCGGTAGCTGTATTTCTGCTCCCTATCTATGCACTTAGGTACAGTACAGGTAACCAGATGGCAGTGGTGCCCAACTGGCTTCACTTGTTATGCCTGCAATAACAGCTCCTGCTCAGCTCCATCTTTTTCTATGTTTGTTTGCACTTAGCATTAGTGAGGACTGGTCATTTCGGAACTGTGATTCTGACTTGTGGGACTTGCGGATGGATGAGTGTTGTTTCCTTCAGCACCTCTGCTGTATGGCATCAAGGAGCAGTGTTGTTATAAGTGCATGCTGTTTGTTTTTGGAAGGAGCTCATTTTAGTAAGAAAGCCCCGCAGCTCAGCTGTATCTTGTATGTTTATGTTTTGCCTGCATCAGATTGCTGTTGGTGTTGACAATCAGTATTGGGATGAGTTGCTTTGTGCTTTGTTTACAGTGATGATCAGTGTTAATAGGAACACTGATAGCAAAGATGCCATTTGCAAACTTCTGTCATGATTGTTACGTGTCTTTGATTTGCATTTAGGAAAACATAAATGAAGACATTCTCTGTAGACTGATTAATGTATGTATCTTGCTGTTTCTTTCTGCCTGTGATACCTGTCTTCACTGATCACCATCTCCTGTTGTGGCTGGCTCTATAGTCTCCCCCACACTCTGTAAATCTCTGAATGATCCCCCTCCTTTCCCCCTCTCAAGTTAAGCATTTGGAGAAGTTCAAGAGGTCTCTTTCTTCCTGAGAGTTATATGGTCGGAATTTAAATCTGAACTCTGGTTACCACCCTTGTGACATTTTTGTATATTCTCACTTTCATGTTTATCCCCCTAGATACTCAGGCTTTTTCACAACCTCCCAAACAGGCTTTTTGAACTGCTACAGTAAACTATCTGTTCATATTAAATTTAATTTTGCTGTTTAGTCTGAGTTGTGAGTGAAAAGGTTCTGTGATAGCTGGGCCCTTGTTGGACCCTTTTTATTCATGACCTGGGCCACAAGAGCAGAGGTAAATTTAACATATATGGGTAGTTTAAAGTAGATCACGGTGGTGGTGCTGCGGTAGCGTTGTCACCTCACAGTAAGATGCTGTCCGGTTCGATTCTCAGCTAGAGCATCTTCTGAGTGGAGACATGCGTGAATGGGCGTACCTTCATTGAAGGTCGTGCGTCAGGCCTGGCAAGCCGGTACATAAAAATCAACTGGCAATCATTAGCTGACCAGAGTTCCGCTGTGGCGACCCCTAACCGGGAAAAACCGAAAGACACAAACAAACAAGTAAACCAACAATGCATTTTTTTTCTGAGAGGTGGTATGAAGCATGAATACCTGGAGAAAACCTACTGGATGCTGACCTGGGGTGGTAATTTGGGATGTAGTGCCTGTGTGGTTTGTAGTTATTATTTTGAAGTTGTGATTTAGAAGTTAGCTACCTGCAGGCTTGATGAAAACACAAACGGAACACCACTGCAGCCAGAACGATGTAAAAGAAAACTTTTCTTTTACATCGTTCTGGCTGCAGTGGTGTTCCGTTTGTGTTTTCAGTGAGTTTCCTTGTTTTTTATTCAACTTACCTGCAGGCTTGAAATATGCCATGGGGTACTTGTGTCATGACACTACAATGCTTTCATTGTGACATTTTTTTAGAAAAGGCTATGAATCAGATTCTAACCGGATCTCCTTAAAAACTAAATGACTGTCATGCACACCTCTCAACTTCCTAACACAAGAAATCTGGATAAAGCCTTAAATAATGGGGGCCAAAGATGCAAAAATAGGAACAGATTTAAAATATTGTTCTTATAAATTTAGATTGTTAGAATAACAGGTTACTAGCAGTTTATTTTATTTTTATAAAAGAAAATTGCATTTTAGCTTTATACAAGTTCAAAGTTTGATACAAGCTCAAATGTTAATATAAAATAACACTATTGGGACATAGGTTCATAGGTTCATAGGTAGGTACTAGGCTGTTGGCCCTAGGGCCTATATAAGCCTAGCCAAAAAGGTACTCTGGCTTTTGCAACCCAAGAAAATTAGTTTCCTGTGCCCCTGTCGAGCAGAGCCACAGAAGTGATCCTTTTATGTACAATTCTTATACTTCTTCATAGGTTCATATGTTCATAGGTTGGTACTAGGCTATCAGCCCTAGGGCCTATACAAGCCTTGTCATAACAATTCCCTGGCTATTTCTTCCCACACTATTTACTTCCCTGGACCCCTGTCTAGTAGGGCGACTGACATTGATATTTTCCAGATGATGTACAGAAATGGGTGATTTTAATGTACAAAGTACTTGTCACTTGCAAGATGTCTCATGATTATTGACTTTAATTGGAGGAAACCTGCATCTGATGCCATGCTAAGTATTTGTATATATCATCAATTGCTCTAAAGTACAAATGCCTTTATATAGTCTTTTGTGGACTTTGGCTATGGTTAGAAGTCTTAAATATGTGAAGTAATTGAATCTTCCATATTATAATTCCATGTGTACAATGAGTAAGGATATATTGTTCGATGATTGGTGAACAATGCTATGCCCAGCCACTGATCTTCAGCGTCTGTGGTATGTATGAAGTTTCACACTTTGTTATCAAAGTTGAAATGTAGATATTACTCTTCAGAGGGATTTCCTATCAACCATTCAAAAATTGCATGATAATAAGATGCAGAGTCCTCACTCATGTTATCTGTATGTTTATGATATATAACTTTTTCAAGGTGTGTGGGTGTCATGGCTTTTCTCTAGGGAATAATCCACTCCTCAATGGGAGAACCATAAGGTTCAGTCATGAAGGGAGAAGGCCCCTATCCCAGTGGAACGGAGTCAGGCTCATGTTGGAGTTTATTGGACTATCAGAGACCTGAAGCTATTATCTTTAAATTTAGTGAAATTTACATTGAATGATATTTCTTGATTTTGATGGGGGCCCCCAGTTGTATAATGTTCATGTAAAGCACTATATAATTTTGTCCTCGTGGACTGTCTGAGTGATGCTGGTGGGTGGGGAAGGTGTCTCTGCTTAGGAATAATCTGCTCTTTGTGGACATAGTTCTTCATTCCTTGAGAGGGCAGGTTCATATCCTGGTAGGGAAGTAAACCAGTTCTGTGTTTAAAGGTTATTATATGGTCTGAGGGGAATAGTTAGGTGACATTATTATGCAGGTCAGATATAGAACTGGGAGTAACTTGGATATGCCCTGGATCAACTAATCCATAGTCCCACCAGGGGCTCCAATATCCTAGACCTGGTCATTACCAACATGTGAAATCGATGCTCCACACCTATGCTCACCCCCTCGTTGGTCAGGTCTGACCATAAGCTAATCACCCTTGACATCCACATCCCTCCCCACCCCCCAGTAAGGAAAATGCCATAAAACACTTATCCAAAGCCAACTTCATGCTACTCAAGTCAGAAGTGACAAACTTCATGACACCCATGCAGAAGGGTACTGAAAGTTCGACTGCTGAATCCTACACTAAGGCACTGTATGAGCACATCCACTCGTGCATGAATCGTGCCATCCCAAATAGAACCAAGACGTTCTCCTCCAAAAACAGGAAGCCAGTCTGGTAGTCCCCTGCCATAAACAAACTTTACAACAAAAGGAAGAAACTATTGCAGAAAAGAGGAAAATCCCAGGATGCAAAAAACTCCCTTACCAGCCTCAGTAAGAAGCTGAGATCCATCATAAAATCCTCCAAAGCCAGTTACAAAAATAAAATTGTCAAAGATTCCATAGACAACCACAAGGCATTCTATAGCTATATGAAGAATCTAAATAGCAATGCTCAGATCTGCTCTGAGTTACAACAGAATGGCATTAAATATACTGATCCCAAGGATATTGCTAATATCCTGGCAAATCAATTCAATGCCAACTTCGCCCCCCTCTCACCCCTTAAAAGGCCCATCTCAATACGGAAAGATTGCCAAATTCCAGTAATAACAACCACCCAGGTAAAAACCGCACTCTCCAAAGCTAAGACTACAACATCCATGGGACCAGATAACATCCCGGGCTGTGTACTACATAAACTACAAAGTGAACTGGCACCTCACCTAAGTGTCATGTTTAATCATAGCCTCACCTCAGGCTTCGTGCCCACTGAGTGGCGCACAGCTACAGTTATCCCACTCCACAAAGGGAGATCCACCTTGGATCCTGGGAACTACTGCCCCATCAGTCTGATGAGCCTGATCTGCAAGGCTATGGAGCGTATTATCAAGGAACTTATAAACAAAGACATTGGCAACCTTCAAACACTGGACCCCACCCAGTTTGGGTTCGTGAAGGGCTGATCTTGTCTCCTGACCCTGATTGACTTCTTCAAATCAGTCTCCAGAGCTGTGGACGAGGGTAAGGTGATCCACACAGCCTATCTGGACCTCACCAAAGCCTTCAACACCATCCCCCACTCTGGAATCATAGATAAACTTACTAAGCTGGGCATTAATCCCTACATCACTTGATGGGTTGCCAACTGGCTTAGTGACAGAACCCACACTGTAAAAGTAGCCGACTCCAAATCCAGCTCCAGACAAGTGACAAGTGGAGTACCTCAGGGTTCATTCCTGGGACCACTCTTGTTTGGCATCTACTTCTCTGAAGTACAGGCCAACACTAAGGGACTCTGGCTAACAAAGTTCGCAGATGACAGCAAACTGGGAGCCATTATTGAATACCCAAATGATGTGGATATTCTACAAAAGGGCCTTACAGTAACAGATACTTGGTGCCAGAGCCATGGGCTCAAGCTTAATGCCAAAAAATGTATAGTTACCCCCTTTGGGAAAAAACATGTGCTTGTGAATTACCACATAGGTGGCAGTACACTAAACACCAAAAGTGTGATAAGATACTTAGGGACACAGATAGACAGTGGTCTCACCTTTGATAACCACATTACCACAACAGTCAGGAAATCCTTATATGTGGTACACCTCATCACTAAGGGCTTTTTATCCAGAATAAAGGAGGTCATTGTCCCACTGTACTCATCCCTCATTAGACCTATTATAGAATACATTTCCCCATTTGGTATGTACCTCTCAAGACATATGCAACAATTGGAAAGGCCACAGAAATACCTCACTAAATGAATCACAGGCCTAAAGCAGATGCCCTATGCTGACCATCTAAAAAACTCCAGCTATACTCTGTCACATATCATCTACTCAGAGGCAATCTTTGCTTAACATACAAGGCCATGTCAAACCCAGAGCTGTTGGACATGCTACACTTAAAGAAATCCCAATCCCTCAGAGACATACGCTCCAGGGATCTAAACCTTGTCATCACAATGAACAAAACATGCTGTAGGGATAGGTTCCTGACCCAGAGACTCCCCAGACTCTGGAAAAGATTGCCCATACATGTCAAGCAGAGCGCCTCTTTGGACCTCTTCAAAAGGAACCTTGACAATTGGATGGGAGATAGGAAATTTACCCCGGGGATCACGTCAGTCGCTCTGTTAGACAGGAGTCCAGGGAAGTAAATATTGTGGGAAGAAATAGACAGGGAATTGTTATGGCTAGGCTTGTATAGGCCCTAGGGCTGATAACCTAGTATCAACCTATGAATCTATGAACCTATGCATTTATATTACTGTTGAGATATTAAAAAGCTTAGGGATAATGGACTGGCATATATTTTTCTTTGAGATCTTCATTGTATGCATTCTTCCTTGAAACATATGCTTGCACTTAATTATGACATGAAGATTTGTAATTTTTATTATTTTTTTATTTTTCTAATAGATGGGTGATGGGAAATGTAATTAGATTTGTATATAAATTTCTTACTTTTAAGTTTGTATTTCACTTAAATTGTAATGCTTAGTTATTGTAATTCTTTACACTCTCTCTACATGCATGTAACATTTGATGGGTATCTGGGAATACAAGATGAGATGTCATTGATAGCTGAGAGTACACCAAAGACCAAAGTAATAATTGCTTGTTAGCCGGGAACAGGAGGTATAGTATGTAATTGCTGGTGGGATTCTAGTGATGTGTTACTTCAACCAGACAGACTGTAAAAGTCGTTGCATATCTCAGAGAACTGGATAATGAAAGAGTTCAGTAGATTTTATGGTTGAGAGGAACCTTTATAGACATTCCAGTTGTTGCATGTGCCTGGTCAGGTACATACTGAAGAGGTGTATACTCAAAGAAGGGTCTGATGAGGGTTGAAGACAGTGGCAAAATGAATTCTCTGGACCTAGATACCATGCCCTTACTTATAAGTTGAGTGACACAGAATGATTTTCTTACTACCTTAGGCACATGTTGGTCGAATCCAGGTTACTATCTGTATGAGTCCCCAAATCCCTGACTACTGTGTCTACTTTTAGGGGTGTTTTATCAATGAGGTAGTTTCCCTGGATGGCTGATTTCCCCAAAGGTACTATTATGCATTTCTTGTCATTGAATTTTAAGCCAAGGCTTTGGCAACAGTTATCTGTCTGTGTTTGACCTTTCTGTAAGATTATAGTATCTTGGGGGCTTTCTATGATTGCTCCTAGCTTCAATCATCTGCAGACTTGGTAAGCCTGAGGCCCTTGACATTTATTTATTTATTTGTTTTATTTTTATTTTATTTATTTATTTAACATTTGTCAACCGGGAAAGTCCAACTTGGAATGAAGCCAATTTTCAGCGGAGGCCCAGGGAGAAATGCTCCAGAAGCATGTCTTTGTAATGTGGGAGGAAACCGGAGTACTCGGTGGAAACCCACACGAATGCAGGGAGGACATGCAGACTCCACACAGAAGGCACCCCAGCCAAGAATTGAACCGGAGAACCTCTTGCAGTGAGGCAACTACGCTACTGCTGCACCACTGCACCATCCTAACATAGCCTGACATTGGCCTTGATTTCCAAAAAATAGATGCCAAAGAGAAGCAGACCCAGCACAGAGAGCTGGAGGACTCCACTGGTGACCAGTCTCTTTGTGGAGGTGGTCTCTCCAATCTTAACATCTGGGGTCCTCTCTGTGAACCAATTGGGCATCCAGGGAGTTACACAGGGGACTGTACATCATTCCAAGAGTCTGCTTACAATGCCCAAGTGGGGTATTGTATCAAGTGCCTTAGCTTTGTCAAAGTAAGCAGTATGCATCATTCTGCCCTCATTCATTGCCTTGGTGGCCTACTCAAAGAAGTCCACCAAGTTTAGTAGGCATGACCTGCCTTTGAGGGGTTACTAGTGGGCTACCTAAGGGTGCTTTTGGGTTTAGAGACTAGGCTAGGCTATATAATAAATAAATTCAATGGGCAGTGCTCTTCAAGGTACAAACTAGCTGTTCTATGCTACTCAATTCTCTAAGTAGTTGCTCTATACCCACCAAGTTACTGGTGGTTTTATACAGAAAATTTGGTTTCTAGGTGTCTGGTTCCATACAGGCCACTACTAACCACAGTTGTATGATGGACAGCAGTGCACAAATGCACCAGCTTTATGCAGGTACTTAAAACACAGGAAATGGCTTCTAAGCCCTCTAGGCAATAAAGCTACTACATTTATAGTTTTTGTATGCATTTCTTAACTCAGATAGACCAGGCTACCACTTAATGCTACAAGATGGACTATCCCTGTCTTCTTTTTTTTCCATTAATTTTTATTTTAATTTTTCATTTATATAAATTACAATCATTTCCATTCTTACAGCATGACAATAGGTGAGTGTTATACATTGTAGTCAATATAGTAACATGTAGGTCATAACACATATCTATTTACACTATATACATAGATGCTTTCTCAGTCAATTCTGCTGTTATAAAAACAGCACATACAATAAGGATTTCAAGTCCATAGCTTGGCTGTGTGATCGTGCGTATATTTCTAGGTTCCTTTGTACCTTGTTACTATGTAGTATGTATGACGTGTTATGCTAATATGATTGTTCCCAAATTTCTTGGGCTTTCATATTTTTGTTTCTTTTATCCATTACTATTTTATGGGCTAGAATATGTTTTATAGCTATTTTTTTGAATCCCTCCCAAGAGATATTTGTAGGGTCTAACCATTTGAGAGCTATGTATAGCTTCATTAGTAAGAAAATTATTATAAGTATATTCGCTTGTTTTCCTGATATGTTAGATGGGAGAATATGTAAAAGGGTAAATTCCCGTGTTAGTGTTGATGTTTGATATCCCATTTTTTGCAGTTGTATCTTGAGGGAATTCCAGAGTTTGTACACACATTTGCAACTCCAAAATATATGCATTAGGTCTGCTACCTGGCAGTATGGTGATTTGGATGCATTGAACTTGTGGAGTATTGTGGGTGTGAAATATGCATTATTATTTATCATGAGCTGCGTGTATGATGTTTTTTTAAGGGGTATACTTTTCAGTGTTAGATTGATTGCATGACTTATTTGCTGGTCGGGACTATCCCTGCCTTCTTAATGTAAAAACACACAAAGATTGCTTGAGATTGTAATGTTACTACAAAACTATTTAAACTACCTAGACAAGTTGATTTCAAGTATTAGGTACCTTTAAAATGATATGAAGTACAATATCAAAATACATCAAAAATAAAGCAGTAGCATGCAAAAACAGTTAACTGAAGTGCAAAATAATAAATAAATCTATCTGCTAAGGATGGGGCAGGATTGATTCAGGACCCTCTCATGTTGTAGCAAGGGCACCAAGCAGATGGAAACTCTGGGAAAATGAGCAGGAGACAATTTGTAGTTAAGGAGGTTTACTTGAGCAATACTGGTTTGCTGGGTTGGCACTCAGTATTATGGATCTATGGAAAACAATGGGTGGGAAAAGTACTTAAATAGCTCACACAACAGACAATAACAATGAAAGAGAGGAAGGAGGAACTTTGTAAGTCAGATTATCATAAGGAGTGGAAGCCAGAAACACCACCACAAATGTATCACAATCTAAGGCACTAGACTATGCAGAAATTTACCCATAACACTGTTTATTGTAAAAACAATTGCAGTAATAAATGATTAAATGAGGCTAAAATCTGGTAGCAGTTCACTGTTCTGCAACAACTGCAAATGAAAGTGCAAGACTAAGGTCCCAGACAGGGTTCAAAATACAAACTGCTAGCATTTACAAGTAATTCTACCTATGAAGTTAGTTAGAAGTGCAGTATAATGTATAAACAACACTAAGATCTGGCAGTAATTCACAGTTTTCCCAAAACTACAGATGAAGCTGCAAAACTAAGGTCCCTGAACAAACTAAAAAAAAATGGAAATATGTTTTGGCTAAAACATGGAAAAAAGCAGAAAAGTACCAAAAAGTATCACCACACAGGTTACTATAAGTGCAACTTACAATATTTAAGCAGAACTGAAATAAAAGCTTATTTGCTTGTTTCTCACAAGTCTGGGCTTTCCTCACATCTCAGATTCTTGAATAAAGGATGATATGATGGCACTATAATTGAACTATGTATTTTTTTGCAAATTAGTAGTTCATATTTTGTAAAGCTAAATGCACAACTATTTATGGCATGGTAAATTTTTTTTCCTGGGTTTAAAACAAAGAATATTTTTTAAAAATGCTATATACCCCATATACATTAGGCAACTTGTATTTTTTGTGCACATTTGTTATACTGTTTTAAAACGTGAACCTAGATACCCACTGATTTGTCTTTCCTATCTTTGGAGTAGGTTAACTTTCTGACTTCATTACTGTGTGTGTTCTGCCACTGAAGCACTTTTTAATAGCAAAAGTAGTTAATCTGTACTTCCTCCTTTTACACTTTATACTGATCGCTTGGTTAGCATTGTCACCTCACAGCAAGAGGTTCTCCAGTTCAATTCTCAGCTGGAGTGCCTTCTTTGCTGAGTCTGCATGTCATCCCCGTGGTTAAATGAATGTTAAAGATATGCAGGTAGGAGTATGTGTGCATGTGTGGGTGTTCCTTCTTTGAAGGTTGGGCTGGCAACCCGACACCATAAAAATCCACTGCCAGTCATTAGCGTACCGGTGATCTGCTGTGGCAACCCCTAACCGGGAAAAGCTGAAAGACTTTTAACATTGATAGTTTGCATACTGCAAGTCAGCCGGTCATTACTGATATTTAAAATTGTTTCGAATATATCACTATTGGATGTATTCAAATATGTATTCAAGCAATTTTATTCAGTGTGGCATTTCTGAAAACCTGATTTTGTTTTCTTTTTACAGTTTCGAGTGTTAAAAACTGATTTGTTTATTGTATTGTATGCACTAACTTTTTTTTCTGCATTTGATTGTAGTATATCAGACTAAGCTGCACATCTGCATGTATGGGCTTTCTACTGAAATACATTATTTGTCGTTATAATTGTCCTAAGCCTATTACTTTAGGTTACTTACCCGACTACTTTTTCATTAGGTCTGTTTTCCTGTCCAACCCATTCTGAACCAGACACAGTTCGAGGGTGGTGATACTGGAAGTAATTTACAAGATTAAATTCTGAAATAAATGTGCAATCAGAATTGAGGTATGTATAATTCTTTATGATTAAGATGGTTTCTAGCACAACTTGGCAATAAGAACTGAAGAGTTTATAACAGCAATGTAATGCATGGAGTGTCACAATTACATTTTGAAAACAGGCAAAAGATGATTGTTAAGCACATTTTTGACATCAGAAAAGTGCATAACAACCTTTTGTTAAGCATCCCTAAGCACTGTTAAGATCAGGTTTTACTCTAGAGATTAACAAGGGACTATGGCAGAAAGTAAAGCACTTTTAAAGCTATCATATACTTTGTTCTGACACACTTATTAAAATAAAAAAGTGTGGCAGCGTGAAGTGATTTAACAGTTTTTAAAGTCATTAATTCTAAAAAGAGAGACTGTTTATGCCTGTTGTCTGTTTACAAGCATTAAGTGTTTCGCTGGCTTTCAAAGGCTTTGAAAGCCAATAAGACACTTTACAGTTTTCTTCTTTAACTGATAGTACATGGAGCACATAAAGCTCCATGCACTGCAAAGAATTATGATTTGATCTCACTGATTATTATCCTTATTATGTGTTAATGACAAGGATACAATAGGTACTGAGATTCACCTGTTAACTTTTGCTCTCAAGGTAAATTATTAAGATTCACCTATGAAGCTTCCCTCTCAAGGTAAATTCCTTGGCATGTATATCTGAAACACATAATGAGTTGGTTATGACTGAGACTGAATAATAATCCTCTATAATAATTCTCTATGTTTTATGCATATTTATAGATATAGGATTATGGAATAAAATCTCTACAGCCCAAGGCCTAAAGTAGAGGTCTTTTAAATTATTATTTTGTACAACAGAAGTTACTGTTTATCACTTTAACTAGAGTGAAACAGAATATGCATATGCAAGTCAACTTGTGTTTCTTTAATTTATAGAATAGGTGATTCATTAATTGAACAGAAATGCATATCTCTATTTTAGATGATTTGGTTAGTGACAGGACAAAAAACATATGACATGTGTCTGATTATTGTTTGCGAGTTCCAAACTACAAATTGTACCTGGAAAAGAGTGCCTTATACCTGATGCATTTAATAAATGCACTCTCTGCGAAACATTATTTATTATGTGTGTGTATATATATATGTAGGAGTGAGTGTGTGTGTGTGTGTGTGTGTGTGTGTGTGTGTGTGTGTGTGTGTGTGTGTGTGTGTGTGTGTGTGTGTGTGTGCGTGTGTGTCTGTGTGTATATGTGTGTTAACTTAAGTTATAAGCTATGTTAACTCATTCAGTTGTTAAGATCCAGTTTCTAGGGCCTGGTTGCCCTTTAGTATTCCAAGGACCATAATGGCATCCATCAAATTGTGAGAAAACAAATATGAATACAAGAGATACACTCTATACTAAGTCCAAGGTTGTGGTACATTGGACTACTCCTCTATTTTGAGGTAGAGTATTTAAAAGAAACAGTGGTAGGGAGAGACACAGGTCAAATTTCTGGGGAGGTAAGGTGGGGCAAAGTGTACCCTGCAAAAACACTTTAGTGGTGAAACACTGAATTTCAGAATTGACTATTTTTTTTTTTATTAAGAGTTTATTTTTCAATGTTTTGGGAATCACAATTTAGAGTCTTGCACTTTTGGCAGGGAGTCCTGTAGTCTAAATAAGACAGTAAAAAGCAAAAAAAAAGTCTATTGAGTAAGCTGAAACATGAAGTTATATAGTGTAGGATCCTGACCAGAATAGCCAGCAGCCATACCCTTCTTACTGTGAACCCCCCTCCATACCTGCCTTATCCCTGCCTCCTATTCCCTATTCTTGAGCCTTATTTTCTGCCCTACACCTTTCTACCTCCCATAGTCGCTCCACTCTCTACTGTTACAGGATTTGCCCACTAGATGACAGTCTTCAACCACCATTAATCTCCTTTTTCAATCTCCTTCTCACTCACATTTATATGATATCCATTCATACTGTTATTCTTTAACTGCTTGTTAACAATTCTACCTACCTCTGAAATCACTCAAATCCTTTCCCTTATAACACCACACTAAGCATCCCTCTAACCACCCTGCTTACCTTCCTCCATACTTACCTTCACTATACTGATTGTTTTTCTCACTGACCTGCTGCCTTCTTTCCTTGGGTCTACCCACTCAGTTCGCCCTGCGGGCTCACTCTGCTCCCCTACCCTACCCCCAAATTCCACCCACCCCCAGGGGTCCTAACCATAAACCTCCACTGGCCACACCCCCATTCCTATACAACCAATCCCACCCTCCTACTCATTAAGTGCTAACTATCCTAGCTCACCACTTATAGATACTCATTACATCACTAAGTTCTTAATCAATTTACAAACTCAGTATCCCATCTTCTACAATACCTTGCAAAACCTCCCCACTATCATACTCTTTAATATACCTTCCCCAATTACTTATTTACCTAACCATTCACTATGACCATTACACCCAGATCCAAATACCCAATACTATTCCTCTTAATTGCCCTCCCACCTTTACTATCTATAACCTATGTCCTTACTAAATATGAATATCTAACCTTAACTAACTTCAACCAGTCCCTTAAACAATCAACCCTGAAAGATGTACCACCTTACCTAAACTACATTAATATTACCTCTACACCCTCCTATTTAGTGCCAAAGTTTCATCGTTTAGTCCACATTAACTATAACCAACCCAAGAAACCAAAATACTCACCCTTTAAATTCCTAAATATCATACACAGGATTAAAAATGCTAAACTTTTAGATAGTGACATCCATCCCAACCCTGGCCCCAGCACCACTACCACCTCTAATGCACCTCAACCAAATCCCTGTATTCCTCGAACCATCACGAAAGCATCAAACTCTCTCCTTATAGCTCATCTCAATATACAGAGCCTAAACAACAAAGTTGCCCACCTCTATGCCCTCTTAGATGTTCATTCCTTTGCCATCCTTTGCCTAACGGAAATCTGGTTAAAACCTGCAACACAGGACAATGAAATCACCCCACCAGGATACAATATCCTGAGATTAGATCGAACAACCAAAAAGGGTGGAGGTGTAGCAATATTATATAAGGCAGAGTTGCAAGTGACACCAATAAATATTCAACCACCTTCTATTAGCAGCGTTGAAATCCTTATCTCTAAACTCCAAATCAACACCTATAAATCCATCTATATAATATGCACCTTCCTCCGTCCAGGTAACAATATAAACACCCTTGAAAATATTCTTTCCTGGCTTTCAACTACCTACCCACAATAAACCATTGTCCTGGATGACTTTAATATTGACTGGAATACCTGCATCTCTGCAAACCAGACTACCCGCATAAACCTCTATGGTGTTTCCCAAACTATAACCTCCCCACCAGGATCCATAAAACTAATAACAAAGAAACTACTCTTGACTGGATCTTGATAAATAGTCACCCCCTCTCTTATGAAGCAGGAATCCTTCCTGATGATGTCAGTGACCACTCACTGACCTACATAACCAGGCAAAAGATCAATGCTCATAAACCAACCTTATATAAAACCATTCGAACCAACAAAAACTTTAACCCTATTAACTTCCAAACTGAACTGAAAGCATGTGACTGGTCACCCTTAAGACACCTCCAATTAGACGAGGCAGTATCCTACTTTAATACCAGATTCTTAGAAATCCTGGACTGTAATGCCCCATCCCGCTCAATGAGAAATAGGACCAAAACTGCTCCATGGCTAACAAAAGAGACAAGGCACAAAATTATACTAAGAAATAAAATCTGGACCAAATGGAGAGCAACTAAAACCCAGCTGATCATCTAACATTTAGACAGCTCAGAAATTCTACCAAAAATCCATACTTCTAGATAAAAGAAACTTCTACCACAACAACCAGCAAACCCACCAATACAAACCTCAAAAGTTCTGGGCAGGCATAAACAGACCCCTCCACCCAGGTCAGTCCAAAACTCCCACCCCAACAGGATCCACCTATGAAACTTCAAAGCATATTGCAAATGCCTTTAATACCTTTTTTACTGATGCAGCCCAAAGTCTTGCCAAGTTACTACCTCCTGTTAGTTCAAGTTTGTCATCCTCCTTGACTACTTTAACCTCCTCATTTCATTTACAGCCAGTCCCTACATCCCTCATCTGCACTCTTCTTCTTAAACTAAAACCTTGTACCCCTTCAGCTGACCTTTTACCAGTAGAATATCTACAGAAGGCTGCAGCAGTAGTAGCCTTTCCTATTTCCATCCTTATAAATAGAACCATTACTGAAGGAATGATCCCATCTATCTGGAAATTCTCCCACATTATCCTACTACACAAAGGGGGCAACTCACATTAACTCTCTAACTACCGCCCAATAGCTCTACTCTCTCCTTTAGCCAAAATTATGGAAAAATGTATCCACTGCCAACTACTAGACCACCTACTGCAAAATAACTTACTCGCTAACTGTCAGCATGGCTTTACGCCTCACCATAATACCACCACAGCCCTCTTATCCTTTTCCGACTGTATTAACAATAACCGAAACGACAATACTCTATCCTCAGCACTCTTTATTGACCTTTCAAAAGCCTTTGATATGGTCAACCATTAACTTCTTTTGAACATACTTAAGCCTCTCTCACTAGATACACAGGCTTTACAATGGTTTAAATCCTAACTTGAAAATAGGCAACAGGCTGTGCTTTGGGAAAATAATCTATCCTCTCACCTTCCTATTACTGTGGGAGTCCCCCAAGGTTCTATCCTGGGCCCTCTCCTTTTCTCAATTTTCATCAATGATCTTAATCTAATCATTCCTCAAGCTACATGTATCCAATATGCTGATGACTCCACACTAATATGCTCAGCTACCTGTGCACCTCAACTTCAGGCCATTACCCAAACAGTGCTTAACACAGTAGGAAAAATGGTTCTTACAGCATAGCCTCCTCCTGAATCCTAAAAAGACAAAACTTCTACTCTTCACTCCCAGTCAAAGGTCCCCCCAATTGACTTCACAGTTTTATCCAATGATAGCATCGTTATATCTCCCGACCCAACTACCAAGCTATTAGGGATAATAATAGACCATAGTCTTAGTTTTGACACACATATTAATGCAACAATAAAAACGGTAAACAGAAAATTAGACTCCCTTAATAGGATTAAACCCTTCCTAACTCCAACAGCTAGAACCACTATTGCCCACACTCATCTAATTTGCCCCCTCCTCTATGCCTCTCCCATCTATACCAACCTATCAAAAAACAACCTTAACAAACTAGCTACCTCCTACAACAATATTGCCAGATTTGCTACTGGTTCCTCATATAGAACTCACCACTGTCAAAACCTTAAGCAACTAGGTTGGCTAGAACTTCATAATCAACTTCAGTTTCAACAACTTAATGCCCATAAGATCCTCTATATTCCTAAAAATACTCCTATACTTACAAGCCTTCTAACCTCCTACAGTAATTTGACAACCCTTCGCTCAGCCAATAAAGTACTAGTATCCACAGTCAAATCCAAAAATAAGGCCGGCAATTCTCTGTTCGCCAACACTGTTGGCAAATCCTGGAATCTGCTTCCCAAGGAACTCTCATCTCTCTCCTCAGCAAAACTGTTCAAAAAACAACTCAGGGAATACCTTAGTAACCACTGGTTATGCCCATGTAGTAACCTAGACTAATCTTTCCAACACTTTCTCTGAACCCTACCTACCATAACCTTTTGCAATTTAATTCCAACTCTCTCTATGCCTTAGAGAGTAGACCTACCTATACTAATTTTAGTCTTTACAACTCTCTCTTACACATGATCCTCTTCTATGTACTTGCATAGTTTGCTGCTTGCAGCATTAACTTGCTATCACATACAAATATCTATATGGACATTCTTTATATTTCTTATTATATGCTACCTTAAAGTTGCTAAACACTACCTGGAGCTGCTATATTTGTTAGTGTGCTTTTCTTTTCTCTTTCTTATTGGTGTGCCACTTAAAATTTGTTTGTTGTTCAATCTCTTTCTTATTATCTGCTACTTTAATACAAATTTTTGTCACAAAACATTTGTATTCTTCACCTTAAAATAGTACTGCACCTAAATTTGTTGCATTTTTACTTATCTGTACCTGTAGTTGCTCATAGTTTGCTTATGTGGAGCTTTTCTCCCCAGGCCTCTACTGAAAATGGACATATATCCAGTTAGACTAGCCCGGTCAACAGATGTAAAATAAAATAAATAAATAAAAAATATAGAGTTCCTAAAGGTATAAAACAGGTTTAGACAAAAGGAAACATTTTGAAGCAGAGATTAGTGTCTGGTTCCTTTTAAGGAAATTACCTGGAGTCTCAGTTAATGACAGGCAGCTGAATACTAGAGCCGTTACAAAGTCTGCAAGCTAATGTATGACAGAAGTCAATGTTCAGGAGTCCAGAGGAGTCTGTTGGGGTTTTGTTTGCACTGAGGCCAGCATGGGCAGTTGCAAGACAGGAAATCCAGATCTGTGGTTTAGTGCTGCCACTGGAAGCTCTGGTAGCTGGGATCCAGAATGGCTTTTATTTTGAGTACCACAGATACTTGTTTACCTTCCAGAGACTTTATCAGTGCGTTGGGCACTTTGGTCCCATTCATGGCCACTTGTCTAAGAGGCACTGTGTAAAGAAACTGTAAAATGTTCACTAAGTCATGTCCTGGCAATGAGAGACATTGAGTGATTTGCTATACTTGATTGTCTATAAACGACTGTTGTGTGAGCATTGCTCATAAAGGGTGCAGTTGGAACTGTCAGTTCTGTTTGGAATGGTACATTTTATACAGTTGCCATAGGAGTGGTGGCTGAACCAAAGTAATGTTTTATCACCAAGGCTGTTCTACTAAACAAAATGTTTTATTTTCTGCCTGTTACTACCTTTCCGTTCTTGTTCTAGGGAAGTCTGGCTGACTGTTTAATAAAATTACCTGTTTTACCATTGCTATGGTATGTTTGCTGCTTGAACTTATTGTAGTATATAAAGTAAAGCAAGGGCACCTTAAGTAGAGAAAGGAGTTCTTAGGTAATGGTAATGTGACATAAATATAGCAGAAACATGAATATAAGTAGGATTAACCTGCTAAGATAAAAAAATAATATTAATAATTTAACTAGCAAAATAATTGTGAGACACTAAAATGAAGGTATTGAAATAAAAGATCTAGGAATCATAGTGGATAATAAATTAAGTCTTGTTACTTGTGTTGCAGCCGCTTAAGCTGCAGTGGTGCAGCTGTTAGCATTGTCGCCTCACAGCAAGAGGTTCTCCCGTTCGATTCTCGGCTGGAGCGCCTTCTGTGTGGAGTCTGCATGTCTTCCCCGTGGTCGAGTGACGTTAAAGACATGCAGGTAGGTGAGAGTGCAAATGGGCGTGCCTTCATTGAAGGTTGGGCGTCAGGCTGGAAACTCGGCACCGTAAAATCCACTGCCAATCATGAGCGGACCAGAGTTCCGCTGTGGCGACCCCTAACCGTGAAAAGCCGAAAGACTTGTGTTGTAGCCTCAGTAGTGCATATAATTCTCAAATGTGTAGCCAGCAGATCAATGGAAGCCAATGTGATTCTATAACTTATCAAATAAAATGATAATTGAATGTAATGCTGCATTCTGCAAAATATAAGCAACAAAAACTTATAATGATCCAGAAAGTTCAAATATTCTTAACAAAGAGAGTAGATGTGATGAAAAAGATGAAATGAATGGCTAGCATTCTGAATAGCATAGCTGTCTTTAGTTTCTGTATACTCCTGACTTGTTAAAGCAGACCAACACATGCCATACAATGTGTTGTCCAACAGATTCTGCCTGTAAATGTATGCTGAGAACATATGATGAAGGTACTGAATACAAACTCAGGTAACTTGTTATTAAAACTAAACATAAATATTGTGCAAAAAATCAGAAAGATTCATTAGTCAGTGACTTCCAAAACTTTGGTATAAACTACCACTTGCAATAAGGTCACTCTCTTCATAACAATATTCAAAAATGACACCAGTAGGCCTATAAGTAATTAGCACCAGCGTGGGATAAAGGCAGTCAAGCTTTTGAAAGGGCAGAAGGCCCTGTGCTTAACATCAAAAACTATGAACTTAAAACAGGATGGGGCCGTCGTAAAAAAGAAAAGGATAACCGACATTTCTGCTAACAGCGCACTAACAGATATTGCAGATGGAAACCACATAAAAGGAGTTAACAATGTTAGAAAGGAATATGTAAGAATAACACAAGTACAGGAACATATGTTAATAAAACAGAGACCAGATGGTGGCAGCAAGAAGCCTCCAGAAATTGTAGTACATTGTATGTTTTATATCGCTGTATATTATAGTGATTTGGATACATTACAATCAGATACACAGTGAGAATGATTTATTATGGATCAAACATACTTCATACTACATTTCTCTCATTATATAGTAATACAACAGAAAAGATAATGTATCTTTCAGTTTATTTCACATATTCTGACATATTCATGATTCTTTGCAGTACAGTAATGTGGATACAAAAATGCAGAAAGCAAGAAGAGGCTTATGGACATTTGGACGAAAACTGGAAAAGAAGCCTTGAAGACAAGAAATATGCAATTATGAAATGCTTTACTGGTTGTTCTTCACTGTTGCCACTAGAGGACATAATATCCTTTAAATTTGATTTTTGGCCGTTGTCTCGAGTATTCCTTCCTTACTATCTTTTTCAGAATTTCAGTTGTAGGACAATGAGAAGGCATCTGGTTATGTGTTACATTTACTTAGCGTTGAAGGCATTTGCAAAAAAAGACTGAACTGGTTGCGTTATGCTTCTGTGTTTTGTAAATATTTATGTTCGGGAACAACATTCTACAATGGCTGCATTAATCCAGATACTGAGATTCAACAGCTCTTTTAGTTCTTACTGGCTAACTGCTGTTTTATCCAGTGGAAATGAGGCAGCAGAATATCATAAGACATGCTTTTACCCAGTGTCACACATTGTGCTTGAATACATTTCACTTCAATAACCTTATTATCTTTATTCTTTTTGCCTTCTTTATCTAGTAATAATTGAAAATGACTCTCCCAGCACCCAACAATAATGCTCATAGCTAGGTGACAGCAGGCTAAAACAAATAAGAAAACAGTGTTTTCTTGTGTGGGACCCCCCCCCCCCTTCATATGCAGGGTCTGTGCTTTCACCACCATTCTAATTCTGTGGTCACTGTATTATGTCAGGGAAACTGGAATCCCAGCTATAACAACTTTGGATGAAATAATAACTATATATAATGCGATGCAATGATTTTCACCAGACTGCGTTTTAAGCAATCTGGCATCAGTAGGAATTCATAGCACCTAGCAAGTTATCCAGTTAACTAAATGCTTATGTCATTTAGAAAGATGTTTTCCTTGACAACGATTGATAGACTACTGTTAGCTAAATTAATATCCTAGTGCAGTAGGTCCATCCATCCTCAACCCCTTTTTCTTGTTTTGCACATGGGGTTGGGGTGTCATTTTCAGCAGTGGCAATCTTCTCAAGCCAAGGTTTACACCACCAGGTGGCTAGCCCTGCCACAGTAGTTCATCCATACCACTCACTTCCACACACAGCCAATTTAGAGTGTCCAGTCCATCTATTGCATGTCTTTGGAATGTGGGAGGAAACCAGAGCATGCAGAGGAAACCCACACAGCTGCAGGAGCGACATGCAGACCCCACACAGAAGGCACCCCAGCTGAGAATCAATCTGGAGAACCTCTTGCTGCGTGGCAACAACACTAACCACTGCACCACCACAGCCATCTTGACATAAAATAGCTACTAAATATGTAGTAGCTCAGAACACCTGTGATGTACAGTATGTATACAATAAATTTGTCATAATCACATCTTTAAACATATATAGTTTGTCAGTCCTCTACGCCCAGTACCCAGCAGGATCAGTTAACTTGTTTCTCATATTGGCATGGCTTAGCACAACTGTATGCAGTTCTCTGCGGCATGGTCTCCAGAGGAAAACAGACCGCACAGATGATTTGTCACTCTGATTGCCACATATCCTGAGCTCATTGCTGGTGTGCAGACTTCCAGCAGCTGCACTGCTATTTTTTTCTTGACTCTGGAAAGCTATTTTTTTCTTTATTTTAAAACCACCATACTGATAATCAAGGTAAATACTTCTGCAACTTTTTTTCTGTTATCAGCTTACTTGATCAATACTAGAAACCTGCAAACAGTACCCTAAGAAGACAGTGATTTTTCCCAGAAATACATTTTTTTCTACTCATCTCTGTAGTTATTTATAGTTTTCTTATTCTATACTCATTCTCCTAGGATGCTCTTCAGTCCACAAAACCAATAATGACTCATACCCCAGCCACTGTGAATGTTAGGCATGTTTCCTGTACTACAAACCAGAAAAGTGTGAAGTTCAGAAAATAACCCAAGCCTTGTAAACAAATGTATCTTTTGAAAAATAATTATTGCATCCTATAATACACTCTCTATGTTATCACCTTAAATGCTCATTTAAGATTGTATCCTTCAAATAATTCCTAGCATTGAAATACTGCAGACAGCAAAGAATAACTGCAAACCTTCAAACCCAAAAGACTGGATGGAAGAAAATGCAACAGGAACTGTTAGTGGACAACCTCTAACAGTGAACTGTGACCTTCCATATTGCCTATCTCGATTATTTTTCTCTCATAGTCATGATACTAGTGGGACACTGCATCCTTTGTTTGGTGTATTAGGTCTCTACTTTTAGGACTTAGGTGTAAGATTGTGTACTACTGTGTTTTGGTTCACAAATGTTTGCTGAAATCATCATTATAGAGAAAGCCTACAGTAAGTTCCTTCCAACATAATAAAGGTAGAGCATTCAGTTGAAAGGAAAGCTCAACCCTGGAACTTAAAAAAAATCTATTTTTTCACTTTATCTTAGTTTTCTGAGCTATTTTAACACCACAGAATCACCCTGACTGCTTCTTATAGAATTTTAATATGTTTTCTGTAAAATGGCTGGCAATGGGGATTGACATATCAATGTAATCTTGTTTTTCTTCACACCTTTCTCTTTCGCATAATCCATTTCATGTCTGCTTTATGAGTCATGGTAGACACAAGGAAATAATGGTGCATTTGTATGCCATTGACTTATAATGGGATTAGTGTCAGTAACTGTCAATCTTATATACCTTCTGTAGCAGAACTGCTTCTTTTATTTCTAAAATGGCCCTCATTAGTGTGCGTCTCATCAGAGCTTGTTTTTCAGTGTATTGAGGAGTTATACAGCTACAACCAAAAAAGTAGCTAAATCGCAGCCCTTTGTTCAAAGTTTCTTTTTGTAGTCCAAGAAAAATTGATAGCCCCCCCCCCCCCCCCACACACACACACACACACAAACACACACACACTTTGGTAAATGTGTTGCTACTTTACAAGAATTACAAGAACAAATATTTCCTGACTTTTCTCTAAATGTCACAGACATCTTTGATAGTATATTTAAGTAATCTTATAATGTATTAGGGCTGATAGCCTTGTACCAACCTATGAACTTTATGAACTTTAAGTAGTATAAGCAACAAACATTTAAAGCTTAACATTTCATTGCTGTGATGCTGCTTATGTAAATTTGACAAAAGAGATGATAACTGCCTTTGAACCATTGACTGATCTAATTGTTCTGTTTTGCTATGAACAGCATGGCTACATTGGAAACAGTTGTGCAACAGTGTAACTTCTCTTCCTCATTGAAATAAAGACAGTGGAAAACAGGTTCACACATATCTGTCTTTTTGCAGCAGTTGCTGAGCTCCTGACATCAGCAGGACCTGTTTAAGATTGTCAGCAATACCTGACTACAAATTTCTCTGTTTGTGGTATGTCATGCAAGTGTAGACAAATTCCTCTGCAAATTATGTGAGATGTTTAACTTTAAAAAAGGTGGATGATCTTTCCCTTTTTTATTCTTATTATGCCCAACTCTGGTGGTGGTGCTGCAGTAGCGTTGTTGTCTCACAGTAATACACTGTCCAGTTCGATTCTCAGCTAGAGCGTCCTCTGCGTGGAGACATGCATGAATGAGCGTACCTTCGTTGAAGGTTGTGCGTCAGGCCTGGCAAGCCGGTACGTAAAAATCAACTGCCAATCATTAGTGGACTGGAGTTCCGCTGTGGCAACCCCTAACCGGGAAAAGCCGAAAGACACAAACAAACAAACAAACATTATGCCCAACTCTTACTGAGTTAGGCATAAACCCCTACATCATCACATGGCGAGCCAGCTGGCTCACTGACAGAACACGTTATCCAGATAGGTGAATCCACTTCCTATAAGAAACCTGTTACTAGTGGTGTCCCACCGGGTGTTGGGACCCCCATTGGTTTGGCATATACTTTTCTTAAGTGAAGGCCAATGTTGAGGGCCTCTGGCTCACCAAGTTTGCTGATCACTGTAAGTTGGGAGCAATCATTGAATTCCTAAATGATGTTGACATCCTACAAACAGGCCTAAAATGACAAACAACTGGTGCCAAAACCATGGTCTGAGACTAACTGCTAAAAATGTGTAATCATACACTTCTGTAAATCAGATATCCCTGCAAATTACAATATTGATAGCACTCTCCTAAAAGTAGACCCAGTAGTGAGGGACCTATAAACACAAATAGTTAGTAACCTAAACTTTGACCACCAGGTAGCTACAGTAGAATAAAAAAGGAGGGAAAGACCATCCACTTTTTTAAAGCTAAACTTCTCACATAATTGCAGAGGAATTTGTCTACACCTGTGTGATATACCACAGACACTAATAAATTTGTAGTCAGGTACTGCTGGCAATCTTATATGGGTAATTGGTCCTGCTGATGTCAGGAGCTCAGCAACTGCTGTAAAAAGACAAAGAGGTGTGAAACTGTTTTTCCACTGTCTAGCTCAGAAAGGAAGAGAACTCAACTGATTCACAGCTGCTTCCAATGTAGCCACACCTTTCATTGCAAAACAGAAAATCCTTCTGTGTGGCTGAACTTATAAGTAAAGACATGGCATCAAGATCAAAGGAAGTCACAGTGCCATTGTACTTGGCCCTCATCAGGCCCATAATTGAGTGCGATACTCCTTTCTGCATGTACCTAACCAGGCACTTACACCAAATGAAGCGGCCCCAGGGGTTTCTCACTAAAAAATACAAATCGTTACATACATGTCTTATGCACACTGAGAAAGGCCCTATCCCTTTACTCTGTCTCATATTGTTTATTGAGAGATGAATTATGCCTGACCTGCAAGGCATTCTCTGATCCAGCTCTGATGAAAATGTTACATATTCACCAAAAAATTATACAAGGGTTACTTGTTCCATGAAACTAAACCTTATTTGTGACTAACAGAACTTGCTGGTGATACACATTGATATCCCAAAGTCTACCTTGTCTATAGAATACATTTCCCATCTTTGTAAAACAAAGCCCATCCCAAACTCTCTTCAAAAATAATTTGGATAAATGGATGGGGAATGAAAAATTAACTCCTAGAGTACTGCCCATGTCCCTTATGGATGGAAGCAGTCTGTAAAATGATCCATGGCTCCAATACCCAAAGACCCACTACCTGATTCTACCCTATTCCATATCTGGGGAATTAAGATATAATATTGTCATATCCTGGGTATTATTGGCTAGGCTTTTAAAGGCTCTTGTGTCATTAGCCTAGTAATTACCTATGAACCTATGATTCCAAGGCAAAGAAATGAACGTTTTATAAAGTATGAGCAAGCTTCTGGTACCTACACAGTACTGGAACCATACTGAAGGGAGAAAAGCAGCCTAAGAGTTGAGTTAAACTGTAGGAGAAGGTGGAGTTTTCCTTTAACTAACAAAATTCCAAGTGTTGCTTTCTTCTCCAAAGGCACTAAGATGTTTTGATGTCCTTAAGTTCCCATTTTGCAGTATTCTGCATAAGGGTTTACTCCTCTAGTCTCGTGTACATAAGGCCAGTATCCAAAAGCTTTGATTCCCTCCAAGGTGCATGAGACATCTGATGTGACCGAGAGTATGTGGGCCATAAAGGTGATATTGGTATGCACCAGCCCTCAGAACTTTTCAGCCGCCAGTCATATGCCAGGTGTTTCTGCTACCGCTGATGTCAGATTCATTTCATAAGATAAGTACTCCATTGGGGACCTTTTCAGTCCTTCTAAAAATGAATATTACTTGTTCATGTCATCCAGAAAGGGTAAGTGTCACTGCAGCCACAAGATCCCTCATAAGGATGCCCACGATAAGTGCCTTTTCTGTTTGGGACGGTCGGATGACCACAAGGCCCGCCCTATTTGCCAGGCATCCGTGCCTAAGATACTACGTAGTTGTTTGCATGCACTTAATCTTTACCTTGAAAACCAATGTCTGTAGCAGCTTACTTTACAGATGGGGGGCTCCTCAGGCGTCTCTGCAGAACCACCAAAAAAGAAGGCCAGGACCTTATGGCCTTTGTCTACTGCTGAGCCTCTTCTGACCAATCCCCAACCTGTGGCCGACATTGGCCTGGTTCCAGGATCTAGACCCGGATTCACCACTCCAGATGTCACAGGGTACCTCTAAGGATGCTGCACTATCCTTTGATGAGAGCATGTCCGCAGAGGCTATTCCAGTGCTGGTTTCTGATGCCAAGGGAGAACCTGCATTTTCTGAGGAACCGTCTGAGCCCTCCAAACCCTTGCAATCACTGGTTTCTAGGCAGACATCCACCAGACCACTTAAAAGAAGAGAAAAGAGAAAACATATTTCCCCCACATCAGAAATCATGCCTGATTGGCAGGCTTTCAGTCAAAACCTTTTCAGTGCCTTTATGGCACTGAGGCCTACCACTGCTGTTACTGGTTCCACTTCTCCTCTCCTGAGCCGTAGGCCTCAGCCTACTGAGACAGTTACTAGGGAAGAGGAAGCACTTTCAGATTCCTCAGAGGAATCACTATCTTACAACTATCAACTATCTTCCCCCTTGGGATATGGATCCCCAGAGGATGAGTCAGTGGACCCTGATTCCCCAGTTGAAAACTTGACCTTTGGTGAAACTATTAGCAGGATGAAGGAACACTTTAAATGGGAATCTTCATAAATGACTGAGGTACAAAAGAGGTATTACAACATCATTCAAATGGAAACCCCCAGCCCATCTGCTGTTCCTACTATCCTGCCTGCCATTTTAGATGCCTTCTCTTCAGCATCTCTGAACCTTGACTCCAAACTTCCTGCCCCATGCAGACCAGACAGGCTTTACAAGGTGCCTGACACTGCTAAGCATCTGCTTAATGCCCACCTGCTGATCCTGCTACTATATCAGTCTCTACGGATAAAGCCTCCAAACTCCTACCTACTACCACCATTCTCCCAGCTGACAAAGATAGTAGGACCGTGGAAAGGTTGGGCAAAAAGATATATACTTCCGCTACCTTGGCCTTCAGAGCCAAAAACTACTAGACTCACATGACCAAATGTGCCTTGTTCCTCTCAGAATCTGCCACCAAACACTTGGCAGATATTCCAGACTCCCCTTCCAAAGCATCACTGTCCTCTCTCATGGCTCTCTCTTCCCAGGTCACCAGACACTGTATCAAGTGTAGTTACAATGCTGCTGAATCCTCAGACAGGTCAGCAACATCAGCATCTGCCTTACGCAGATACTCTTGGCTTCGCCTACAACCCCTGCCTCATGATTTCAGGGCAAGGCTCATTGATGCCCCTTAGGGCAATGCTGCACTTTTTGGTTCTAAGGTAGCAGACCTTTTCAAATCTCTGCAGCAAAAAGGCAAAGAAATGCAGGACCTTAAACATTTACTAGTTTCACCAGTCCCTATGTTTCACAGACACTATCCAGCAAAAACTCAGTTTATTAGGAAGCACTCCCATCCTGCTCCTCCTTCAAGGCCTCATAAGCCCACAAGGAAACAACCCCCTACAGCTAGAGCATCCCCCCTCTAGCAAGAGAACACCCTTTCAGGATAGGGTAGATAGCATCTGGATACCTGCCACCCCTGCCTCCTCCCCTTCCTCCTTCTGTACCACTGTCTTCTTGCCTCTATCATTGTCTCCCTGTTTGGACCCATCTCACCTCAGACAAGTGGGTCCTGTCCATACTTCAAAATGGTTATTTTATGTCCTGGATCTCGCCACCCATAGGGCAAAGCATACCATGACCACCTACTCAGCAACTGCACCTCTTGCGAATGGTAATGCAGACCCTGTTAGATCAGGGTACAATAGAGACAGTCTTTTCAACTGCAAAGGGGAGAAAATTCCACTCAAGGCTCTTCCTGGTCCCCAGGAAGGACGGACCCTGGAGACCGATTCTAGACCTCTCCTATCTCAACCTGTTTCTAAAGGTCCCTAGCCTCAAAATGCTGACCCTGCCTGCCCTTTTCCTTCTCATAATTCCACAAGAATTCCTGACTACATTAGATATAAAAGATGCTTATCTCCACATCCCAATCAAGCCCACCTGCAGGAAATACTTGAGATTCTTGCTGGGTTCCTCTCACTTGCATTTCTCTGCCTTGCCCGTTGGGCTCTCCACCACACCCAGAGTCTTCACCAAATGCTTGGCACCAGTGGTGGCTTACTGCAGGACAAAGGCAATACAGATATTCCCTTACCTGGATGACATGCTTATCTAAACTGCCAGCCAAGAAACCCTCCAAGAGCACATCCACTTTGTGGTGACCCTCCTTCAATCACTGGGATTTCAGACAAACCTCCCAAAATCCCATCTTCCACCAACCCAAGACATTGTATTCCTCAGTTGCAGGATCCGCTCAGATCTCATGGCGGCATACCTACCCCCACCAAAAGTGAGTTCATTGACAGAACATCTCCTCCTGGTCCTTCACTCCACAGAGTTGACTGCAAGGCAGTACCACAGACTTCTGGGCTACATGGCAGATACCATACCCATGCTTCCTTTAGCAAGATTGTACATGAGAAAGCTTCAGTGGTACCTTCGGTCAATCTGGAAGCAACACAGCTAGCCTCTGGAGTACATTGTGCCCCTACTACCCTGCCTAAAAAAAGAAATACTGTGGTGGTTGGCTCAGATGAATCACAACCCAGGCCTTCCTCTTCTCCAACAACCTCAAGCCACTCAGGTTATACACACAGACACCTCAGACCTGGGGTGGGGAGCCACCCTTGGCCACCGAAAGGTGCAGGGCCTGTGGCCAAATCACCTCAGATCAGAACACATCAGTACCAGAGAGATGAGGGCAATCCTTCTAGCCCTCCAGGCATTTCTCCCTTTCCTACAACAGGGACCACTTCTGATATACACAGACAACACCACTGTGCTTGGTACATCACAAACAGGGAGGGACCAAGTCCTACTTGCTCTGCAGACTAGCCCTTTTGGTTTGGGAATTGGCCACCTCACAGGGAATAACCCTGCAGCTGACCTACATTCTTTCCCTTCCCAACTCACAGTCAGATTATTTGAGCAGAACCACCACAAACAACCATGAATGGATGCTTCACAGAGATATCTTCCTGGATCTGGTCCACAAGTGGGGTATACCTCAAATAGACCTGTTTGCCTCCACTATCAACAGGTAATTTCCTGGATTCTGCACCAGGACACCAGAACCACAGGCAATGACAACAGATGCCTCAATTTCCTGGAGGGGGAAATATCTATATGCATTCCCCCTGTCCAGGTCCTGCTGAAAATACAGCAGGACAATCCAAAAATCTTGTTGGTGACTCCCTACTGGCCCAGACAGCACTGGTTCCCCTTACTCCTACATTTGTCCAAGGGCAATAACCACAAGTTACCCTCATGAGTGGACCTTCTCACACAGCACAAGGGGTCACTAATTCATCCACAGTGGCAGCTTCTACACCTAACCCTTTGGCTGATAGGATTCTGATCCCCTTCAGACACCTTTACAACGAGGAAGTGCTCAATGTCCTGCAGGAGGACAGGAAACCAAATACAAGAAAATCATATCTTTCAAAGTGGAAATGATTCACTATTTGGTGTCATAAAAGACAGCTATACCTGCTTCTTAGTGAACTGTCCTATTTGTGTGAGCTACTACAGACTGAACTGGCTTATTCATCCATCAAAGCCCATCTGTCTGCTATTTCTGCATGCCTGCCTCTGGATCCCCATTAGCATCCAGACTTCCTTCCAAACTCTTCCTTAAAGGGGTACTTCACCTTAGACCTCCCCCCCCAGGAAACCCTCTCCTCCACCTTAGGACCTTAACTATGTGCTCAAGAAACTTACACTCCCACCCTTTGAGCCAGCAGATAAAGCTCCCCCTAAAGCATTGTACTTGGAAAACTGTTCTGTTAGAGGCCCTAACCTCAGCCAGAAGAGTGTTTGAATGCCAAGCCCTCATGGCTATTCCTCCTTTCCTCATTTTTCACAAGGACAGGCTTACCCTCAGAACAAACCCGTCCTTCATGCCCAAGGTAGTCAATGACCTGTCCCTCAATCAGGCCATACACTTACCTATCTTTTTCCCAAACCCACAAGGAGACAGTGAGAGAGTGCTGCATTCCCTGGATGTACACAGACAAATCAGATTCTACCTGCACAACACCAAGTCTATCAGACAGGCTGACCGACTTTTCTTATCCTTTCACCCTAGAGCACTGGGGAAGGCAGTGTCCAAGCAGACTATTTCTACTTGGATCTCCAAGGCCATCACCTTCTGCTACCAATTCCATGGTAAGTCTCTGCAGGGTACAGTTAAAGCTCATTCCATAAGAGCCATGGCCTCTTCAGGTGCCTTCTTCAAGGGCCTGGATACCTCTACTATCCAGGAGGCTTCTACTTGGTCTTCGGTCCACACCTTTACCAAACACTACAAACTTGACCACATCTCTAGATCCAGGGCAGGGTTCACCAGGGCTATCCTTCATGGATTCCTGGAGTCTGCCTCTAGACCACCATCCCAATCTCAGTCAGATTTGGCACTCACCCATATGCAGAATCCTGCAACATGGGAATAGAAGGACAAAGAAAAATTGTGTAAAATCTTACCATAACCATAGATGTCCTTCTCTTCCATGTTGCAGTATTCTTTCCCACCCTCCTTCCCCTCCTGTCAGCTAATGACTTCCCTATCTGGATGGCAATGATATGGCATTGCCCTTACTAGGACTGGCTCCAACTGGGGCCTTCTGTTCTGAGGGCTGGTGTGTGCCGATGTCACCTTTATGGCCCACGTACTCTTAGCCACGTCAGGCGTCTCATGCACCTTGGAGGGACTGAAAGCTTTTGGATACTGGATGTATGTACATGAGACTAGAAGAGTAAACCATTATGCAGAATACTGCAACATGGAAAAGAAGGGCATCTATGGTTATGGTAAGATTTTACACAACTTTTCTTTGTGGACTGATTACCAAGGTGACTATAACATCCATTTAGAAAGTGCTGTGACAAGAGCAATACGCCTTCATAAAAGCATACATTACTGAAGCAACATGCCTTCATAAAAGCATACATTACTGAAGCAACACGCCTTCATAAAAGCATACATTACTGAAGCAACACGCTTTCATAAAAGCATACATTACTGAAGCAACACGCCTTCATAAAAGCATACATTACTGAAGCAACACACCTTCATAAAAGCATACATTACTGAAGCAACACGCCTTCATAAAAGCATACATTACTGAAGCAACACGCCTTCATAAAAGCATACATTACTGAAGCAACACGCCTTCATAAAAGCATACATTACTGAAGCAACACGCTTTCATAAAAGCATACATTACTGAAGCAACACGCTTTCATAAAAGCATACATTACTGAAGCAACACGCCTTCATAAAAGCATACATTACTGAATCAACACGCCTTCATAAAAGCATACATTACTGAAGCAACACACCTTCATAAAAGCATACATTACTGAAGCAACATGCCTTCATAAAAGCATACATTACTGAAGCAACATGCCTTCATAAAAGCATACATTACTGAAGCAACACGCCTTCATAAAAGCATACATTACTGAAGCAACACGCCTTCATAAAAGCATACATTACTGAAGATAACGCCTTCATAAAAGCATACATTACTGAAGCAACACGCTTTCATAAAAGCATACATTACTGAAGCAACACGCCTTCATAAAAGCATACATTACTGAATCAACACGCCTTCATAAAAGCATACATTACTGAAGCAACACGCTTTCATAAAAGCATACATTACTGAAGCAACACGCCTTCATAAAAGCATACATTACTGAATCAACACGCCTTCATAAAAGCATACATTACTGAAGCAACACGCCTTCATAAAAGCATACATTACTGAAGCAACACGCCTTCATAAAAGCATACATTACTGAAGCAACACGCCTTCATAAAAGCATACATTACTGAAGCAACACGCCTTCATAAAAGCATACATTACTGAAGCAACACGCCTTCATAAAAGCATACATTACTGAAGCAACACGCCTTCATAAAAGCATACATTACTGAAGCAACACGCCTTCATAAAAGCATACATTACTGAAGCAACACGCCTTCATAAAAGCATACATTACTGAATCAACACGCCTTCATAAAAGCATACATTACTGAAGCAACACGCCTTCATAAAAGCATACATTACTGAAGCAACACGCCTTCATAAAAGCATACATTACTGAAGCAACACGCCTTCATAAAAGCATACATTACTGAAGCAACACGCCTTCATAAAAGCATACATTACTGAAGCAACATGCCTTCATAAAAGCATACATTACTGAAGCAATATGCCTTCATAAAAGCATACATTACTGAAGCAACATGCCTTCATAAAAGCATACATTATTGAAAATGTCCTTCTGCAGTACATTAGCTATATTCAGCAAATGCAAGACCTAGACCTCCTAGTGGATGTAGACTATACTGAATTAACATACTCAGTCAGCATAGTTAATTAAGTGTCTGCTGCTCAGAACTTGAGAACTCTAACATCTGGGGCCCTTTGCAGTGGGTAACTGTTGCAATTTTCTTTTCTGCTACCCATCTTTGACTCAGTTTTTTTTGTCCCTCGCTCTCTCTCTCTGTTTTCTCTCTTACCTATGCTTGGGGTATGGGCCTCTCACTAGTGCAGTATATGGCATCAGACTCCAAACTAGAAGGGGGCGCATAGCTGTTGAGCTACTTAGCTCTTTCTTTGCCAGTCACTGACATTAAGCATTATGTTCACCATGAAAATATATTCCTATTTGAAGCCTAAAAGTTTGATCCTTCCAGCTGTTTCTGGATTCTGCTGACACAAGCCAAGATCTATACCAGCAATGTGTAATTCACTGTGTGCCATAAGTGTCAACATTTCAACATGGCGATCTGGAGATGGACAAGAGGGAAGTTAGAGGCCTGCCTGACATTTGCTTAAAATAGTAGTGGCTGGGTTCAAATTAGCATTGTTGCCTCACAGCAAGAGGTTCTCTGGTTCGATCCTCGGCTGGGGTGCCTTCTGTGTGGAGTCTGCATGTCCTCCCTGTGGTTGCGTGGGTTTCCTCTGGGTGCTGCGGTTTCCTCCCACATCCCAAAGACATGCTGCAGGTGGATTGGACACTCTAAATTGGCCCTAGGTGTGAGTGTGTGTGTGTGTGTGTGTGTGTGTGTGTGTGTGTGTGTGTGTGTGTGTGTGTGTGTGTGTGCCTTCTGTGGAAGGTTAGGCGCCGGGCTGGCAACTCGACACTGTAAAACTCCACTGCCAATCATGAGCGGACAGGTGATCCACTGTGGCGACCCCTAACCGGGAAAAGCCAAAAGAAGAAGAAGAAGAAGTAGTGGCTGGGTTCAACAATTAACTGTTAAGATAGGAGGAGATGAGATAAAAAAGGTGATGTATAATCAATCTGCAGGAAAGTCTCCAGGAACAGATGGTATTCCTGTGGAAGTTTGTAAGGTTGGAGGGAAAAAAACTGATAAAGATCTGGAAGGTTTTATTTAACAGTATTTTAAATGGAGAAGAAGCACCAACTTTTTGAAAGAAAGCTGTGGGGGCTGTAATCTCTAAAGATGGTAAAGACCCATCAGACCCGGCTTCATATAGACCCATTTAAATTTTAAACCATGATTATAAAGTGTTTATGTCTGAACTAGTTAAAAGAATGACAAAAGTATTGCCAAAACTGATAGGATATGGATCAATGCATTTGACATTAATAGAACAATGATGATCCAGAGGGAAGCAGAAATCAAGAAAATACTGCTATTGTTGTGGTGGGTCTTGATGCAGAGAAAGCATTCAATAGAGTAAGCTGGGATTTTATGAGTAGGGCAACGGAAACATTTGCATTCCCTGATACAATAATAAAATTAATTATGAGGCTATACAAAGGATCAGAGGCAATAATTAAAGTGGGAGGGTTCCTCTCTGATAAGTTATGTATGAATAGAGAAACCAGGCGGTGTCCTCTTTCCCCTTTTTTAATTTGCTTTATATTTAGAGTCATTAGCAAAGAAAATAAGGAACTCAGAAAATCAAGGATGTAATTGGTATGGTAATCAAGAAAATCTGGCTTTATTTGCAAATGCTATTATTTCGTACCTGCTAAATCCAGAAAAGGACATCTCTGTGTTGTAGAACACTGAGACAGTTTCATATCTTTTCAGAATATAAAATTAATGAAGATAAAGCAAAGGCTATAGCCACAAATTGTGTACCCATGCATCATATAGTTCAGCAATACCTATATTTATGGAAACACGATAAGATTAAATATTTTGGAGTATGGATTAAAAGGTCTTCTATTATGGCAGCTAAGGGTATGTGGGAAGAGACTAGACAAAAGATAATACTAAAACTGAGAAACTGGAAGCTCTTGTTTGTGGATATGGATAGTAGGGTACAAGCAATGAAAATGTTTTTAGTCCCTTTAGTTTTATATACAGGCCAGGCATATTTTTATCAACTAGAGGAGAAGTTCTGGACAAAAATTAATAAACAGTTTGAAGGAATTTATCTGGGAGGGGAAGAAGGCAAGGTTTAAGTGGGATAAGTTGATCCTTTCAATAGAGCAAGGTGGTTTAGGATTACCTGATTTCAGGGAGTATTGTAAAGCTACAGAATTAAAACAAAAAAGAAGGTTATAATTCAAAGTTGTAAGTGATGAAGAAACTGGGGGGGGAATTCAAGAAACAAGGAGAGAGTGGAGTGGTATTTTGGATGCAGATCCTTAAGAAAAGTAACAACAGTCATACATATGCCCATACAGAGAGACACAAAGTTATAAAATATCAGGATTTGCAAACAGAAATGAGAGCATGTGGAAGAAGGATACCCAAACAGTTCCAGTAGGAGCAGCGGGTCTTATAAAAAGAGTCTACAATCATATTTAGATATATTACTAATACATGTAAATCCGTATGAACTGCAGAAGGAGTCATTACTGGGCATGTTGCGGGTGCTGCAAAAAGCACTTTTGGATGACATCAAAGAATGAAACAATACTAATTTCATTAACTTTAATTGCACTTTGACTTAGGAATGGGGTCCCTTTCCCCTCATGGTATTAGAAACCCAAAAGATTTTGAGAAATTAAAAAACAAAAATATTACATTCATAATGTAGCAGAAAGTATTCTAAGAACTAAGCCAACATGAGAATGGAGAAAGGAGATTTTGCCAATATGACTGACCTAAAGTAGGGGTGGAGTAAAAAGGCACAAGGGGGTTGGAATTTACTGGGAAAACTGGTGATGGAACCAAGGTATTGGGAGCAAACAACTAAAGAAGGAAAGGAAAAAGAATAGATGAGGCCAAGAAGGTATTTGGACTGCAGGCTAGAGACTGCCTTCCTCACCAGGGATTGATATCACAGTCTTAACAAAGAGAAAGGGATAGGAGAATCCTAAGTGAAAGACCTGCTCTGGTATAGTCTTTAATTGAATCTGAAGCAGAAGCTGCTGTTAAAAAGGGATAATTAGTAAGGAATATAAAATGTTACATAATAACTATAAGAATTAATCAAAGAAGGTTAGAAAAGATTGAGAAGAGAGAGTGGATAAGCAATTTACAAGGCAACAATGGAGGACATATGTATGTATGTATGGCTCCCAAGTATGCAACAGAGTCTAGAAGGTTTAGGATTTTTGCTTAGAAGTGTTTGCATAGATATTTTTATACCCCAAGCAAACTCCAAAAAATGTTTCCTCAGGTTGATGGCAAATGTTGCATGTGTGATGGGGAAGAAAGAGGCAACTGGGAACATATATTTTGGGAGTGTAATAAGTTATCAGATTTTAAAAATTTCCTATAGAGTACTCTGTCTGAAATATCTGGTGAGCTAATTGCTGTAAGTAAGAAAATTATACTGTTGAGCTGGGACACAGGATCTGAATTACCGAGACATAGTAAGGCCTTGTTAGGCTTAATTCTGGTAGCTGCCAAAAACAGTTACTAGAAAATAGAAATTAAAGTCCAAACCAACTGTATTCGACAAACTTAATTAACAGAGATAAAGGAACACAAAGTGGGATCTTTAGAAAAGGGAAGGAGCAGTTTACACAGAAATAAATGGAAATTGTGGGAACAATACATGCAGATGATATGTTTTGAAGAAAGAGGAGTGAGGTTTAAGGGAAAGAAGGAACTGAGCAATTTATATAATGTAGAACTGATGATGGTTATAAAAAAGAACGTATGTGATGTATAAAGTATGTAACTGGAAACTTGTTAATATTATGTGTTTTCTTTCATATCAGTGTATGTTTACCAATGTCTAATGTGATAATTTAATAAATGCATTAAAAAATAGATGTCATTGGCTGAAAGTACCTAGTGCAAGGATCAGTATGATGGTCCCAGACATGATCCTAGGCTGATGCAGAAACACTAAGAGATGGTGAAAGACCAAAACTCTACATGTTATTTACATCTTCCTCAAGATAAGCCCACTCTTTAGGTACCTTGCTGTGCTACGGATTTGTGTTATGAGCTCATCGAGTGAGGAGACAGGCTCACACCTATCACTAGGCAACAAGAAGAGGCTTGCTAGAGGTGCATCACCAGTAACTGTCTATGGGGATGCATCCTGAGGTATCTGCACTGCTTCTTTTTGAGATAAGTGGCTGGCCCATACCTACAGCTAGCTTATACCCAAAGCATGGATGAGGGGGTCCTCCAACATGGGTTGAATCAGAGAAGTCAAGATTGAGATCTCTTCTCCACAGGCCTTACTGTAATTTCAGTTGAGCTCTGTGGCCGAAGTTTAGGAGGGTCCACAGGGTCCTCCCACAACAGCAAGGGATGGAAGATAGGTTGACATACTGGCCAAGTCAATTGTTTGCTGTCTGGTAGGACCTGTCCTTGAGATTCCAGGAGTTCAGCTTTAGAGAATCTAGCCTGCTGCCATCACCAGTCTCAGTCCAGGTTACCTATATTAGTGCTGCCTCTAGTGAACACTTATTTTAGTACAGGTGTCTTATCACTCAACCTCTGGTGTTTACCTGTCATATAAGTTGACCAAGTAAGCCTGGCAATTTCAAGGCTACAGTTTAGGGAGTTTCTCTATCTCTATATGTGTCCTTGGAGGGAGACTCCCAGAATCTAGAGAATCTTTTCTTGGAGACAGATAAGGACAGTGGGACCCTTCTCCCTCACCCCATAATGCCCCATCCCTTATGATGTCCTCTGCACAGCTGCTCAATGTCTGAATGAGTGTCTGAAGTTGAAGGATGAAGTGCTGTAGTCGAAGGACGAAGTACTGTAGTCATCCCATCCATGCATGCTGTTCTAGAAGATGCTATACAAGTATCTAAATTCTGATCTCTCCATTCCAAATAAGGCAGATACCCTATGTAATCACCCAGGAAAATGGAGTGAGTTCCTGACTATGCATCCTAGGAATGACCCTTATATGATCTGTTTGGTCTAACATAAGCTCATATAGTCATAAAAATGGTGAAGATGTAGGGAGTAGAAGTGGTGAAGTTGGATGAGTTTAAATAATTGGGATCAACAGTTCAGAGTAATAGTGAGTGTGGAAGAGAGGTGAAGAAGAGATTACAGGCAGGATGGAGTGGGTGGAGAAGAGTGTCAGGAGTGATTTGTGACAGACGAGTACCAGTAAGAGTGAAAGGGAAGGTCTACAAGAGAGTAGTGAGACCAGCTATGTTATATGGGTTGAAGGCAGTGGCATTGACAAAAAGACAGGAGTCAGAGCTTGACATGGCAGAGCTGAAGATGTTAAGATTTACACTGGGTGTGACAAGGATGGACAGGATTAGGAATAAGTATATTAGAGGGTCAGCGCAGGTTGGAAGGTTTGGAGAAAAAGCCAGAGAGGCAAGATTATGTTGGTTTGGACATGTGCTGAGGAGGGATGCAGAGTATATTGGGAAAAAGATGCTAAGGATGAAGCTGGCAGGTAACAGGAAAAGAGGAAGGCCTAAGATAAGGTTTATGGATGTGGTGAGAGAGGACATGCAGGTGGTTGGTGTGACAGAGCAAGATGCAGAGGACAGGAAGAAATGGAAACAGATGATCCGCTGTGGCGACCCCTAACAGGAGCAGCCAAAAGAAGAAGACGGTCTAACATAAGCTACAGCCTCCTCTGTCCTCAGCATATATTTGCTGGTGGAGTCCAGTGTTCACCTGCATAGGTAGCTTATGGCATTATATGCTAAACACACTGCTGCACTGTAAGAAGTGTCAAACACCCTGGCTGCCATACATGACAGAGGTGGGAGATGCCGCAGTGAGTAGCTATAACCTATAGAAAAGTTTTTTTTTTACTGTAAGGTGCACTACAGCACCAAATAACAGTGTGTTGTGCATGACTCGGCAAATATAAAGCATAGCAGAGATACACATAACATGCAGGAGTGTGTATCAGGCCATGGACAAAACAATATACATGGTTGTCTAGCAGGGACACCAAAATGAAGGTTGTGCATGGTAGCCCTAAAATAGGGTTGCCACCTTTTCAAATGGCCATAGTGGGACATTTTCGGGACACACATCAGATTTTACAGGCTGACACAAACCCATGGTCAGTACATGGGATAGAACTTTCCTTTTTTTGCCTAAATATAAACTTTTTCTTGTAGCAGTTTAGTTGCTTATCCTGTTTCTTGTGACATGTAGGTATTTTAGATACAGAAAGAACTATTGTATGCAACTATTACATTACATATGGGACATAATTATGTCCTACAATCTCAGGACATTTGCCACGTTTAATATTTTTGGTCAGGACACAACCGCCCAAAGAGGAACTGTCCCTCGCAAAGTGGGACAGGTGGTAACCCTACCCTAAAGTCTTAAGTACAGTGCCAAATAACTGTCGCTACAGGCAACCAGCTTATAGTGATACCTCTTCCCTTACAACAGCACTTCTTTCTCGCATACATAGCCCTGATGCCCCCCAACATCTGGCATATTTGCTTTGACTAGCAATAAAGCTTACCTTGAAAGTATTGTGGGTTTAGAATTGGGTATTTTGCTGCATCATCAAACACTGAAGTCACATCATGTCTACCCACCTAGCATGATGTAGCCTATACAGCTGTGTAGTATAGCATCTTTGGCTCTAATTGCGTGTGTCTTGGTTGTGTGTAAACTGATGCACGCTTGTCCAGATGATGACTATCATGCCTTCTGTGGTAACACACAATGCTTACAAACAGAGGTTGTGACTAATAGAACAGGTTATGAAGACACACATTAGTGAGCTTTGGGTTGTATTCTCATGGCTACTGTATCAATGTGACTATCATCTTTTTTCAGTGTTAAGTGCTATGTTGTGGTCCTAGTCCAATAATATGTCTATGCATTTCTTTTTTGTGATACTTTAAATTTTATAATAGTATTTCTGGTGTCTAAGCACTAGGTTCAGAGTTTACAGTGCTGAAATATTTCCTTTGGAAATCTGTGTTGTATGATATCACAAGTTTACAGGTCATGAAGAGGTTACAAACCCCGGTGTTGGTATTAATACATCAATGACCTGTTGCGCCCATGGTGTGTGTGTGTGTGTGTGTGTGTGTGTGTGTGTGTGTGTGTGTGTGTGTGTGTGTGTGTGTGTGTGTGTGTGTGCTGTGTTGTCCTGTGTATGTCTTACTATACTACATATGTTAACGGTGGTACTCAAGTGTCTTACTTATTTATATTATACCAATAAAGACTCATGTCACAAGTATGCAGATCTGCAGTTATCATTATTTCATAATACTCTTGTAAATTGTGTTCCTTTTAAGTTTTTAATACCTATCTTGTAAGCAAACTACCCCTAAAAAACATCAGTTCTCTTACATGCCACAGATTGCTAGAGCATGCATAGGTAAGCATGCTTTGTGTTGATAGTAACTTGGTTATTATACCAGTACAGCTATCATATCTGCCTTTTCTGCTATACTGTTTTCTGTGTCCCCTACCCAAAGTCCATATAATGACTGTGGTGCATACTATTCTACAAGGTAAATGTGTTATGTTGTTGAAGGGATCTGCTCTGACCATGAGCTGGCAAAACATACACAGATCAGTATGCTCTCAATTTGTCTTGACATGTGAACTGTACTACAGGAGACGTGAAGGATTTAGTGTAGAAAGTCTAACACAGGTTATATCATAGCATGATGGAACAATGAGTCCCCAACGTAAGGAGAAACAGGAGTAGACATCTGAAGAAGAAATATGGACAGAGGAAAGAAAAAGAGATTTAATACAATGCAATATCTATGCAAAGGAGAAACTATCAAAACTAATTAATACAATAAGAGCAGCAACAAAGATATTTGAAGTGAAATACAGGCAAAAGCATCTGGACATGGACAATTTTACAATACAAAAAATAAGAAAGCAAAGAAGAAAAGTAGAAAAGGAGATTAGTAATGGAGAAGTTATAGAAATAGAAACTCAGGTTATGGATTACCTGTGAAGTGAAGGATTTAGTGTAGAAAATCTAACTCAGATAACATCACAGCAGGATAAAGCAATGGAACCCCAAATTAAGGAGAAACCACTGGAGCAGGAAATATCTGATCAGTTGCCATATGAAGATAATTTGGAGTCTTCCATAAGAAACCAGTACAAACATTTAGTTGGAGTTCCACAGCAAGGGAAGGAACAGGAAAATGTTGCATTTCTGTTGTGGAGTGATAGGCCATTCAGGTCGCATATGAAAGTGCAACAGATGACACAGGATGAAACTGAAGAGAATGTGGTACAGGAAGATGCTCTGGAACTTTCTATTGAATGTCCGCAGGAAATGAAGAACAAAGAATGTGCCCTCAGTTTAGAAGAAAATGATCTAAGAGAAGAGTTGAGCTTGATTTAATACAGATAGACAGGTATATTAAGATCAATGAAATAGACAGAATACAGAAAGTCAATAAAACCCCAAAAGTTAGAAGTTTGATAAAACAAATGAACACAGTAGTTAGGACTGTCCATAGAGATTCATGCGATATAACAGAAATAAATAGGATATATTACTATGCAGCTAAATTAATAACAAATTAAGTCAAATAAGACAAGAAGTGTCACTGTAAGAAGAGTATAGGAGAGGGAACAGATCAAGAAAAATACTCATAAAAGATAGACATGATGAAAGCAACGCTCAGTATCAGAACAGATCAGGCTCTATCGTGCACTATCACAAATAATAAACTAAAAATATCAGCACAGGCAGAAAAACTTAAAAGATATATAGATAAACATTAAGGAAAAGTACAAAATAAGCAATTTATTGATGATCCAGAAAAGGTTTTATAGAGAATTGGTAAACAAGGCAAAATTAATTGAAATACTACCAAAAAAGAAGAAATAGATATATTTTGGAGAAATATCTATGAAGATCCTGTGGAACATAACAAAGATGGCAAATTGATAGAAGAAGTAAAAGAAAGAATAAAAAGTTCAAATGCACATGATATGAAATGGGATGAGGTAACAGCCAGAGAGATTGAAACAAAGTTAAGAAAAGCTCCTAACTGGAAAACCTCAGGCCCAGATGTGGTTCCTAACATCTGGCTAAAAGTATTAACATCTTTACATAAAGATTTAGCCCTGAGTAAGAACTATTTATATGCACACCCCAAACAGACACCAGCCTGGTTAACAACAGGAAAAACAATACTACTTAAGAAGAAACCTGCAAGCTGTCCTAAAAACTCTAGACCAATAACTTGCCTTTCAATGACATATAAACTATGCACTAGAATTGATGCCAACAGAGTTTTTAGTCATTAAGAAGAAAACTCAATCATGGCAATAGAACAAAAGGGCAATAAAACAAAGAAATATGAAACAAAGGATGGATCATTTGTTGTTAAATAAAGTCATAATGGAGAACTGTAAAAAGGGGAACAATCTAAATATGGCATGGATAGACTATAAAAAAGCATTTGACATTATCCCACATTCATGGATAAAAGAGTGCTTAAACATGTATAAGTTATACCCTACATTGATCGATTATATTACAGTGACCATGAAACAGTGGTAAACCACTTTGCAATGATAAAGGACAAATTATTATTCCAGGAATAAAAATTCAAAGGGGGAAATTCCAGGGTGACTCTTTGTCACCACTGTTGTTTTATCTTGCCCTTAACCCATTAAGCTGTCTAGTTAACAGATCAGGTCATGGCTACAATTTGGCTCCCAGAAAACAAAAACATGTAAAGACTTCTCTTTTTCTTTTTATAGATGATTTAAAACTGTATAGTTCATCAGATGAGGAACTGAAAGCACAACTGCAAGTGATCAAAACATTTTCAGATGATATAAACATGTCATTTGGACTTGATAAATGTGCAACAGCAACCTTTAAAGCAGGAAAGCTGCAGCAACAAGCAAACATGAGTTTAGGACAGGAATGTGATATAAAAGAACTTCAGCAAGAAGGAATGTATAAATATTTGGGAATTGATGAAGGATCAACAACAAAACATAAGCAAACGCGAATAAAACTTAGTAAGGGATATTTTAAAAGACTTAAATTAATACTGAAAACAGCGTTGACGTTGCTCTTCCTGTCCTAACTTACAGTTTTGGAGTTACTGGCTGACCCTGAAAAGTAATAGATATGTGGGACAGGAAGAGAAGAAGGATGCTTCATGCTCATCAAATGATATATAAAAATCAGTGCATAGCAAGACTATATATTCTCCGTTCTGAAGAAGGGATGGGCCTCCTCAAAATTGATTATATCTATAGGTCTGTAATTGTGGGACTGCATATATATCTGCTGACTTCACAAGACCCAAATGTAGTGAAACTTTTGAAACACGAGGACAATAAGTCTAAGATCTGGAGCATTTCTCCCCGGGCCTCCGCTGAAAACAGGCTCTGTGGAACCTAGTCGGACTTTCCCGGTCAACAAATGATAAATAAAATAAAATAAATAAATGACTTCCCTGCTTAGTGTAGCCAAAGCATATCAGCATCACGTGAGAATGAAAATTAAACCAGAAGTAGATAAAAAAATCAGGCAGCAACTGAATGTGCCAAAAAAACAAAAGAAAGAATATAAGATGAAGGATCAGATGAGAAGGCAAGAAATATGAAAAATGCATAAATATAGTAGCAAGTATAGAAAACTCTTGGAACAACCTCATGCTGATTAGGACTGTACACAGGAATAGTTAAGGAGAGACATGAGCGGCCTTAGGTCAACTGGTGCCCTAGGCAAAAGGGCTCCACGGTGCCCCCCACCACACCACCCAGTGCCCCCATCCTGGTCTACCTACATCAAATAAATACTGGAAAAGTGATCCTGATAGGGCGGTGCCCTAGGCAGCCGCCTAGTTGGCCTATGCCTAAGGCCGGCTATGAGGAGAGATGAATTTAAACCAAAAGACGAAAGGTTAATATTGGTAGTCCAAGACAGTGGACTACATACATGTTGGTTTACAAAGTCCATTGAGCATGTGGGAGAAACAGACAAATGTAGGTTTTGTAAAACAGAATTGGAAACATCTGCACATCTTGTTGCTGGTTGTGAAATACTAATGGCAGAAGGACTGTATAGTGAAAGGTATAATAATGTGGCAAGACTGTTGCACTGGGGATTGTGCAATCATTATAATATTGAAGTAGCTGAAAATCACAGAAAACATGAGCCACAAAGCATTATAGAAACTGATGAATTTTATATTACATGGGATCAACCATTACCAGCAGTTCAAAAAATAGATGTGGAAACCAGATATAGTAGTCCATGAAAAGAATACAAAAGTAGCATTGATCACTGAAATTTCTACATCCAGTGACTACAGTGTCCTACATACAGAGAGACACAAAGTCATAAAATACCAGGATTTCCAGGCATAAATTAGGGCAGTGTGAAAGAAGAGTACCCAGAAAGTTCCAATAGTAGTAGGAGCAGTGGGTCATATAAAAAAATGTACAATTATACTTAGATATGTTACCGATACATGTAACTCCATACAAATTGCAGAAGGAGTCATTACTGGGTACATTGCTGGTGCTGAGAAGAACACTTCTGGCTAATATCAAAGATTAAAACAATACTAATTTCATGAACTTTAATCATACTTTGACTTAGGAATGAGGTCCATTCCCGTCATGGTATTAGAAACCCAAAATACTTGGAGAAATTAAAAAAGAGACCTTGTATCTGCCTGTGTCTGTTGTGCTGGTTTATCAGTATTATGACACTGATTCAACTGATGCATGACTTGAGCTCTATTGGGTTTTAGTGTTAATTTTATTAACTGGGGTGGAATTTTGGTTTCTTTTGAAACATCTGCAGCATTAGTCTGGTAGCAAGCAAAAAACATAAACTCAGAATATAAAGACTGAGAAAAACTAATTTGCATACAATAGTACCTATATCATACAATATAGTTACACAATAATTCTGTACATAGTACAGTCAAATTAGAGAAATAGCATTGTAAGGTAGCAGATAAATGGGGAAACAGTTACTGAAGAATAAGTTATGCTTACAGAGTAAAAAGTAATAAAAGAAGTAATAGTGAGAACGATATTAGTATATGTAAGGTGTGACGCCTCACCACTGGCCCAGTAATCAAAGAGCCTCACTCCTCACCACTGGCAACAGTGGGGGACATACACACTGGGAGGATGACAGGTACACACACAGTATTTGCAGATGCAGCTCTCTGCATCACATGCACTTTCCCTTAAGAGCACACAGAGACCACAGTCAGTGTGGGGCTGGTTTCTCTCTCTTTCTCCAGATCCCCAATAAGACTCCCCACCAGCACAGCTATAGAGTTGAGATCTCAGTTGAGTGGCCAAGCCAAGACCTCCAGCACCCTCTCCAGCCAACCAGTGCTTCGTGTCCCTGCCCAAGTACCTGACATACACACTCTTTGAGATTTGATTTATACACATACACACACACTCCTGGGAAAGGCTGCCACAGGTTTACTAGCTATGCCCCCTTTTGCCCAGACTATAAAGTAGTTATTACTGTCACCAACCAACTCTTTATCAGCTACTTTAAGGCCCTTAACAAAAGGTGTCCAAGATTACTGTGTAATGTTGCTATCAATACAAATGGTAGTTTGACCAAGAGCAAGACTATTAGGAGTGGCCCATACAGTGTCACCAAATAAATATGCAAGTACTCCCAGAACTTAAATATGTCTCACAAATATCAGCCACAATGAAAGGTTTAAATATATTTAATAATAAATAATAAAAGAACAAGAAAATACTCAGTAAATAATCACAGTTACATCAGAGTTCAAAATCACAGGAAATATTTAAAACAACATTGCAGGACAGTCTCAAATAAATAAAGAAAACATCTAAGCTATACTTCACTATATTCCTGTCTGAATCTAAGAGAAATTCTTGTACCCTACTTAACTTATTTACAGAGCAAGGTAAGTGTGGTGAATGGATCTTCTAGCTGATGTTGTTGGGTTGAAGTCAGAATACAGAATACTCTGCCTCTCTCAGAGAGTTCTTAAATTAATATCTCAAATGTTACTGCCGGGTTAGCTTGCAAGATGACATCCCTTCTTGTCATCTGACTTTAGCTCCCAAGCTAAACCTCATTGCTAGAAACTGCCAGCCTTCAGCATCTACCTGTGAAAAATACATAGCCCATATCTCTTTGCAGGAGCTGGAAGACATAAAACAATAAAACACTTACAAGACAATGCAGAAGGCTCTCTAGTTTTAGACATCCTGTCTCCTTGCTGCATTGAAACCGTCTTTTATGGTACATTTATAAAATAATTTAATTTCAACTATTTTTCTGAAGTTTTGCAAGTTAACCTTCTATGTGCCTGTTCCCACTGTTAAAATATATACATTTATACAGTTGCATTTCTGTTCTTTTCCAATAAGGTACACTGTGGATGCATCTTTAAGCTCAGTATTGTACAAACCCTTTTCACACACTTCTGTACCAGCAGTTTGATATATACATAACATACAGTTCTAATACATTTGTAACACAAGCATATGAATCATGTTGACATTCACAACTGACATAATTATTCACAAAATGCAAGATAGCTGGGCTGGCAGTGTCTCCTTTTGTTACACTTCGAAAAAAAAAAAAAAACGATTCAATTACCTGACCCAAACTTACATTCTCATTATGTTCTCAAACTCTCAGTGTTATTGAGAGTTTGAGAACATAATGAGAATGTGAGTTTGGGTCAGGTAATTGAATCATTCTTTTTTTTTTTTTAGCAAAGGCACACTGCATCTTTGAAGAGGAAGTGTTTAAGTTCATTTCTGAATATTGTCAAGAAGGAGTTTTCTTTAAGAGAGGTAGGGAAGGATTTCCAAAACTGTGGATCTAGGATGGAGAAACTATAATCTGTGCATCAAAGTTTTGTTTTGGATTTTTGGAAGGAGTTTATGTTGGGAGGCAGGAATCTAAGATTGTAATCTGAAGTGAGTGGAAATAGCTGACAAAGAATGGAAATATTCAAGATTAATTAGTTTTAAAAGAAGCAATGCTAGTAGGATATGAAGTTGCTATGCATATTATTAGGACATGGAGCTGAAATTTTTAGGATCCATTTATCTGCTACTCACATGGTCTGGCAGTTGACTGGATGCCATCCATGCTGGCTGACGTACATGTCACTATCTGGAAAAGGAATGTATTCTGTGGCACATAGTACATGCATATCTCTCAAACTCTTAGAGAAAGAAACCTGGACAAAGCTATAAATATAAGTGGGACAACAGCCCAAAAATAGGGGCAATTTTTAAATATTGCTCTTACAAACTTAGAAAGTTGATAAAATAACAGGTTTTACGTTAGCATGAATTTTCTGGATGGTATGAAGTCTGAGAATCAAATGTCTGTCATTATTTTTTAACTTCAGTCTTCAATGATTGGCCACTAATTTATCAAAACAACCATCCAGTCTGGCACACTGGTCTCAATAAAGGCTAAAACCGTCACAGCAAATGTATGAAAAAAAAAATTAATCACTAAAATTCGACAGAACAAACAGGATTTAGTGTTTTCATTCCTCACAGGGAACTTCATCAGAATCAGGTGGTTGTTTTGATTATTGGTGGTTTTTTACACTCAGTTCTTTTCCACCTGTTGGTTTATTTGCCACTAATTTACCAGAAAACCACAATTTTATGAAAAACAGAACAAGAATATGAGGCAAAAATCTGGACATTCTGTGAAAATCTGTACAGTTGAGAGGTATGCAGTACATGAGGGAGTTGTGGGACTTTGTAGGACTGCTGCATAGTATTAGCTGCTGTTGATTGGAAATATATGTAGCGCCTAACCTTGTGGCACATGACAGTCAGGAGCCTGTTCAGAATGCAGGAAGATGTGGTCTGAAACACTCCTGTCATTTGGTGATGGAATGTTCCCAGATGCAAGTATGCCCAACAATAAGCACACCTTGTTCTAAGAGGGATAAAACTACCCTTCTTTTTAAATGGCCTGTCTGTTACAGAGAACTAGCAGAAAGCCAGCCCCTGCTCTCTGCCAATTAGTACCTCTTGATACCTTCCTCATCAGAGAACTAATCAGGTGGGAACTACTGGTGATGCCTCCTTGCTGCAGAACACATTACAGTTAGTACCAACTCCTCTAGCATCAGCACATTTGACTACTGTACACTGGCTACCATGAACAGAAGCATACAGTTCTGTTTGTTTTCTACTTGATAGTGGATGCGATCAGACACTGGAGTATTCTACTACTTCATATTTCAGTTTTTCATGGCAATTTTTCTAGACCATGAATTTACAGAATCCTGCGTAGTCCACAACATCGAATGATTTGCTAGTGTCCTTCTTCATTTGTTACTTCACCTATGGAGGTTCTTTTGAAATCCCCTAAGCTTTGAGACATCTGCACCATCAATGATACCACTTAGTTCAAAGATAAACCCTTTTGGAAATAATTTCATAATTACTTATCTCCATTTTATTTCAGAATGCAGTCATCCTCTGCTTTATAATAACCTCATCAACTTTCTTTTTTGTGATGTTTTCCAAGTTTATAATACAAATTCTGGTGTCTTACAGCCCCCCAAAATTTTATTACAATTTAAAATGCGCTGTCATGTTTCTTTTCCTGAGCCTCCCCCCCCAACTCTACATTTTTTCATCTTTTACTTTATGGTCTATTTGTCCCTTGACAGCTGTTACCTTAATGACCTGTCAAAATTGAAATGGCAGATTTTCCTAATTTTCAAAAAATGTCCTACATATCATCTCATAACAACACCTCCATTTCACATATTTATTCTAATAATTTTCATTTCAATTTTCCACTTATCTAGGTTTGGACATGTTCCTTGTTTTTTTCCTGTCTCCCAACCCTGTATATTACAAATTCACTTTTCTTTTACCATCTTACCATAAAGAAGAGCCTCATATCCCCATCTGTAAGTAGTAACATCATTTAAAACATGTAAAGAAGTAAAAAAAAAACACTACTGGGTTTATTATCTTTCTTCTTCCCTCCATTTCTTTTTATTTGTAGTTATTTTTATATGCTTAAGTCTCTGTTCCCACATCACAGAAAAAATAAACTGATCACTTTTAGTTCAGTGATTTTTTGAACTATAGATGTTTCACATATACAAGAACCTAACCCAATAAATCAGATTTAATTCAATGTTCATTCTCCTCTTAAAAGATATTAGAAACTTGGAACAGAGTGTTTTCATATCTCTCATTAAACCAAAACTTTCATCCATTCCTTAATTGCCACATCATCCCACAAAATCATCCATAACACCTAATACCCTAATTTATCTAGAAAAAAAACATGCATTATTTCCTGTCTACTTTACCATAATTACTGCTCATCTTGCATCTATTGACTTCCAATGAAAAGAGGAATTATTTCTTTACTGACCTCAACAGTTCTCTAATATCTATCTTTTTTTTTTTTTTTGCAAAAGCTAACAATAGCTGCATAAGTACAAACTCAGAGGAAAGCAAAGCCATTTTACCCCCTCTCCTTAATGTCCTTAATTGCTGCATCTAGAAGGCAAATGTAAAAGGCATAAGTGGACAGGTCTGCTTACCTGCTGTGATTAAAACAGATTTGTTTTTCTTGCACTAAATTCACCTTTGGAACCATTCATGAAAACCTTATACATATTCTCTAGCCATAATAAAAAATCTCCCTCAAGCCATACCCTCATAGTGCCCCATCATCTGTTTGTGACTCAGCTTATCAAGTGCCTTTACTATAGTTGCACTTAAAAAATTATTCTTCATATATGGTATTTCTCACTCACTCTCTTCTTTATATAGATTTATAGATCTATATAAAAATGTTGCTCCTACATCAAGAGGTTCACTGGTTCAATTCTCAGCTGGGCTGCCTTCTGTGTGGAGTCTTCATGTCCTCCCTGTATTTGTGTAGGTTTCCTCTGGGTGCTCAGGTTTCCTTCCACATTAAAAAACAAAAATCCAAGGCAATGAACCCAGCAAGAATCCGAGATGGAAAATGTTTTAATCAGAAAAAAGTTGAAAATTCACAGAACAAAAATGACGTAATCAACCCACACCATACAATTCAAGTTAAGCGCGCTTTCACTCTGCCAATGCAAAGCTTCATCAGAACTAAAAATCACCTGTTACAAGCCCTTTAAATACTTATTTAATAATTAAATGCTATACATTCTTAAAAGGATATGAACACTTTACTAAAAAATTCTCCTATCAAAGCTGTTAAGCTGTGTCAATAAAAAACATGAAAATATCTATATGTATAAATGGATCTCATTGTCAAATAGTTCCTTCTTCCTTCTGACATAAACAGTAGTTAATAATAAATCTAGACAATAACCACTACACATATTCTATGCTTGTGTAAAACTGTCAAATTAGAAATATAATATCTAGAAACAATTAAAAATTAAAAACTAGATAAAAACAATTCACAATTGATGAGTTTTGTACCCTATAAATGTTAGCCATGCTAAACATGACTCAGTTATTGCACAATTCCCTAATAAATAATACAACTGAGTAAATTGACATAGTAAATCCACATACATATGACCTAGAAAAAAGAATGTCCAAACATCTTCAGCTGACAGTTATCATTATGAAAATATATATATATATATATATATATATATATATATATATATATATATATATATATATATATATATATATATATATCTATATATATATAATACAAACTGACTAAGTACTAAACAACCCTCTTCCAAATGGTATCACAGTTTAGCCCGCCTTAATTTCAATACACTAGTGATACTAATAGAATCATTTAGGCCAGGGAGCCTACCAGCATCAGTTTTTAACTGCCAAAACAGCTCTCTAAACTTGACCCTGGACTCCCAGTAACCACCTCGGGGGTCCAGAGCCACTTGCTCTAACATGGCAAATGTGATGTTCATATTTTCACAAAATAACGAATGTTTATAAAAAGCATTAGACTCTTTTTCCTTGTTGATTTCATAAAGGTGTTCACAAATTCTTTTTCTAAGGGTTCACGTAGCTTTACCTATATAAAAGCTATTACAACTAACACAAATACCTATGTAAATGATTCCTTTCGTACCACAATTGTAATAATTGGAAGCCAACAACCTAATACCTCTAGAAGGAATATATATTTCCTTCTGTTGTAGAATGTGTTCACAGTGATGACAAGCACCACATTTAAAAGTACCCCTTTTAGTCCTATTTGTCATAGCCTGATGGAGACCGTTCCTCTCAAATATGTCCTTCAAATTCATACCTCTTCTCCTAATAAACGAAGGTTGTGTGGGAACATATTTCCCTACATCTTCATTGACCTTCAGTAATGGCCAGTATTTTTTAATAATTTCTTCTGTTTTGTCAGATGTAGCCGAAAAAGTATGGATAAATGCATGATTGCAGTGAACCTCTTCCTCACTTTCCAAAACCCTGTCAGGCTGACCCAAACCCAAAAGTGGAAAAAACTTTCCTTCCCTGTTGTCCATCACTTCTTTAACTAAACCACATAGCAGGGACTCAGGATAACTTCTTTCTAAAAACAGGGAATGAATATACTCAACTTCCTGGTGAAATACAAAACTGTCCCTCATCATTCTAGACGCCCTGATCAATTGACCTTTTACAATCCCTTTTTTCTGATAGTATGGATGTCCACTTTCAGAATGCAAATACATGTTAGAAAAGGTGGATTTCCTAAATACCCTGGACTGAAAACAACAGTTCAAATAGTTCTTGTATAAGGTGACGTCTAAATAATTTATACTGAATTCATCAACTGTATAAGTAAATGTTAAAAATTCAGTACAATTATTCATTCCACAAATAAATCTCTAGTACTCCTCCATAGTATACAGATATCATCTAGATATCGGGTATAAAAGGTGATATATTTATACCAACTAGTGTTAAACACAAATTTCCGCTCCCAAAAATAAAGAACACAATCAGCATATAAGGGGGCACATGCTGCCCCCATGGCAACTCCTTTCCTTTGTTGGTATAGGTCACCATTAAAATAAACAAAGTTATTTCTAAGGATAGTTTCAGTAAAATCCAAAATCAAATTTGTCATATTACCACCTAAACCAGCTTCAGAACTTAAAATTTCCCAGAACCATTCCAACCCAGTGTTGTGAGAAATACTTGGAAATAGCTCAACCACATCAATAGTGGCAAACAGAGTATTGGCTTCAAATTTATCCTTAGTTATTCTTTTCAAGAAATCCCAGGAATCTCTAGTAATATGTGGTGCAGAATTAATGAATTTTTTCAGCTGGGAATCCACAAAAATTGCCAAAGGCTCAGTAATACTCCCTGCCCCCACTACTATTGGTCTAAATTTAAGTGTCTCAATCCCTTTATGCATTTTAGGGATTCCAAATATAGCCGGGATTCTTGGATTATCCACTTGTAAAAAATTAAATAGTTTTTCATTAATACTACCTTGAAGTAAATGATCAGATAAATAATATTTTATCTTGGAATGAGCAATATTTATTTCATTCCATGATACCACCGTGTAATGGTCAGAGTCCTGTAAAATGTTGTGTATATACATATCATGCTCATCGTTGTACATTAAAACAACACCTCCCCCTTTGTCAGGTTTCATCACTCTAATTTTATCATTTTTTAATGTTGTCATTATTATTTTTTCTTCTTTAGACAAATTATTGATAAGAGGGTTGTTGTAATAATTCATTTGTCTTACTTCCTGTTCCACCATTTCCTCAAAAAGTTTTAAAGAAGAATTAGTAGGTGGATTAAATAAACTTCTCCTAGATAAATCATTGCTATTCAACTGTGCACCCTTAAAATAAATTTGTAAATTTAATTGCCTAATGAATAATTTAATATCAATTAAAGTGTTAACCATGGAACCAACCTTTGTAGGCACAAACTGAAATCCTTTAGTAAACAGTTTGAAATACCTGTTGTCAATGACTAAATCTGTAAAATTGTAAATTGTGAAATTATCTTTTTTACATACTCTCAAATCAGTGTTATTTATCCCAAATTCTTCATTAACACTTCATATATTGCCCAGGGGTGGTGAACTAAAATCATTTACATTTAATATTTCCGTGTTCTTCCTTGGAACCTGCTCCCCCTCCCACCTCTGAAAGCCTGTGCATTCTGATACGAATAATTCCTTTGCTTCTCTGCTAATCTCTCACTTCTCCTCACTGTGTCTTCTCCTAAAGGGAGATCATGTTGTTCATTTAAAATGTTAGTCTCAATTTGACCAACGGCGCCTACATTATCAACCGCAGGATTTTTCAGCTCTCTAAAATTGTTAAATACAGGATAAGCTCTGCCATTTTTGTAATCATTTAAATCTTGATCCAGTTTTTTTATTTTCCTGAAAATTACTTTGTCACAGTAGTTGTCTATCTCCACAAACAAATTGTCATATTTTCTAACATCAAAATTTCCTTTCTGAAACTCAAAAACTTTTTTATGTAAAGTGTTCATTTCAACTAACAATATTTCATTCTGGGATTGATAATCCCTGACCATTAATTTCAACATTTCAATCCCAGTTGTATTAAATAAATCAGTAAGCTGTTTGAAAAGTAAAGAATTGTGCTTAACATTGTTGGGGTATTTAAACAATCTTAACCCCTTAGGTACTCTTTCAGTTAAAATACATTCATTTCAATCCATGGCAGAATGGGCGGAATCGGAGGTGTTTGTGGAGACACGGAAGTTTTAAAGGAGACACCGGGTGATGAGAGCACTCCTGTAACCAGAAAGGAGTTTCAGCAGGTTATGGTGCTTTTATCACAAATATTAGAAAGCACTAAAACAACTATACCTGGTCAAACTGATATACCTGGTAATCAAAATCATTATTATGAGCAGCAGGAGAGTCGGCAAGGGTTTGCCAGCTCAAAAAGTAGTTTACATCGAGAAGGAGAAAGACGCAGTGGCCAGGGTGGAGACAATGAACATAACAATAAAAGGGATGGAAATAACAGAACACTACCCTCGCAAGGGGGTAAAACTAACACAGGTACTTTGAATTTCAATTTTGACACTTGGTCAAACAGACATTTTAATTTCAATGAACTGAATCTTGACAAAGACTTTGAGACATTTGATGAGACTTTTAAAAGTTTGGAGACAAGCTATAAGTTTTGAAAACTAATCAACTCGAAAATGATTATTTAAATGAATGTATTTTAACTGAAAGAGTACCTAAGGGGTTAAGATTGTTTAAATACCCCAACAATATTAAGCACAATTCTTTACTTTACAAACAGCTTACTGATTTATTTAATACAACTGGGATTGAAATGTTGAAATTAATGGTTGCACAGTTGCACAATTTTCACTTTAAGAGGATGTCAAAAACAGACTCAATATATGTGAGACTCCTTTAAGACAACTAAATATATTGACTGGACTCAATCTATTAATTAACAAATTAATTGATCATTTTTAGTATAAATGTGTGACACTACTATACACTAACTGATTCTGAAGAGGTCTCCGGTGAGGAGATAAAAGCGCTAAATCTGTATCTGTTCGTAATAAAGGTTTGAATTATATTACTTTGGATTGAGTTTGCTTTATTTGGCAGCACTTTTATGAGGAACTATTGGTGGTGTATACGAGACAAGGAAGACTACCTTTATGGAACCGGATAGCTGGTATCTGCAATTGGTTTAACTTTTTACGTTTAGCTTAACAGCTTTGATAGGAGAATTTTTTAGTAAAGTGTTCATATCCTTTTAAGAATGTAAAGCTTTTAATTATTAAATAGGTATTTAAAGGGCTTGTAACAGGTGATTTTTAGTTCTGATGAAGCTTTGCAATGGAAGAGTGAAAGTGCGCTTAACTTGAATTGTATGGTGTGGGTTGATTACGTCATTTTTGTTCTGTGAATTTTCAACTTTTTTCGGATTAAAACATTTTCCATCTCGGATTCTTGCTGGGTTCATTGCCTTGGATTTTTGTTTTTATTGGTCATTGCTTCTTTTTTGTGTTTCCTTCCACATTACAAAGACATGCAGTAGATGGATTGGACACTAAATTGCCCATAGGTGTGAGTGTGTGGTGTGGAAGAGCTACAGCAGCAAGGCTAGCTACCAGGTAGTGTAAACCTTGGCTCTGGATGACTGTCACTGTTGAAGTGACACCCCAACCCCATGTGCAAAAATGGGTTGTGGATGGATGGATAGATGGATAAAAATGCTACTCCTTGGTTTAAAAACTTCCTCACCGACAGACACTTCATATCCTCCCAATCAGAATCTGTACCTATTACCAAAGGTGTACCACAAGGATCCTTTCTTGCCCCCATCTCTTCTCTATATTCATTGACAAACTTCCTTCTAACCTCCTCCATCTCCCACTTATCCTCTACGTTGATGGCACAATCATTCACCAATCAGGTCACTCTCACAGCAACATTCAATGTCATCTCCAGTCAGAATTACATGAGCTCCACCAATCTCAAATAAACTATAAACTACTACTCAACACCAAGACCAAAACATGTGCTTTTTGGAACTCCACAAAAAAAAGCACCTGACTCTTTAACTATCTTTGAGCTACACAACCATTCCAAAGAAACAATATCCACCTTCACATACATAGAAATATGGCTTGTTATAAATTTCTGTTTCTACACAGACTAAGTGAGAGCCAAAATGAACTGCCTCCTCTTCTAGACCAAAAAGATCTCCCCTTTTCTATCCCAAACAGGCAGAGCAGCCATTGGCAAAGGAGATCTCCCTTCTCAACTTGAATATGGGCTTCCAATGATTGCTTCTGCCTCCAAGAAATAATATTGCCACACTCCAGACTATCTCTAACAGCATTTGCTGATTCATTGCAGACTTACCCGTGTGTGAGCATTACTGTATCACCCTAGAAAAATCCAAATGGCTACCCATAAAACATAGATCTAACTTACTTTTAGGATCCCAACTCTACAAACTACTCCAGTTCCACACAGCTAGACTTCATGAAAAAAACTCCTCGTACAACCCTGAGATACAACTCACAAGTTATATCAAATTGCATTACCACCATAATCAAACTCCACAGCACTGCACATGCTTTCTCCGCTCAGGTGCAAGTGTTGCTGTTCATGATTAACTCGGCACATTGCTAAGCATTTCCCCTGAGGTTACAAACATAATTAAAAAAGCCTTATGGTTATCTTCCATCTGGGAGGATATCTTTGCCTCGTAGTTTGCTTTGGCAGATCTGACCTAATTTGTTTGCTTAGACTGGTGAGTGCATTTTTGCCTGGTCCTTCTTGGCTTTAGAGAGGATTTTTTTCCTTTTGTTGAATAGCCTATCTATGCTAGGGTTTGCCAGTAATCATAGGATTGACTCAGACAGGTAATGGAGGGGCTTGGAAGTTTAATAAGGTGTCAATTCGTTTGAGGTAATTGGCTTTAGCAAAGTTCTTAGCAGGTTTGGAGTTTGATGGGGCTTCTAGGTTAGTTTTAATTGTAAAGGAGATTATTTTGTGGTCAAATCTTACCAGGGAGGAGTTAATGCATGTGAGTGAGGGAGAAGCATCCTCCCATGTCCATGAGTACTAGGTCTAGGATATTTGTACCTCTATTTGAGGAGCTAACTAGTTACTCCAAGGTGTTTGCATTAACAAAATCCAAAAATGTATGAGCAAGTAAATTATGGGTCATATAAGTCTCCCAGTTTATGGAAGGGGAGTTGAAGTCACCTATAAGTATGATGTTAGGCTGAATGTTAAGAGATTCTAGTAGGTTTAAGTAGGAGGTGTGGTTTTCCAGACTCATGTTAGGAGACCTGTAGCTAGCAAGGATATGATAGGGGGTTGCACCTATGATTAGTTGGGCATGGAGAAGCTCATATTGTTAGACTAGTCTAGCAGTGTACTTGTCCTTTATGAACACTGAGACACCTCCTCCCTTTGTTTTATCCTGAGCTGAGGGGGACTGAAATGTATGAAAGGCATTGTAGCCATTGATAGCTAGGGTGCTTTCTATTTCTGAACCATGTTTCTTTAACTGCACATATGTCTGCAGTCTCCAGGATAAAGAATGCTTCCAGGGAGTGCATTTTTTGTTTGAACTCCTAGCACTGGGAGCAGCACCTTTAGGTAGTTGAGTGATTTTTCTTGTGTTGGAGGGTTTGACAACTTGGCACAGCCTAACAAAGGGCACTAGGGAGATAGATAACCTGTTGTCAGCATCCAGAAGCCAAGTGGTGGAAAGTGCAAACCACCTCTGGCAAAGCATTGTGGTTTGTTGATCATGTCTCCCCATGCTGAAAAATATTGGATCCCCCTGTTATGACACCAGAAGCTAAGCCAATTGTTGAAGTCACTCATTTTTTGCTAGTATTGCGACATCATCATAGATGAAGGTAGGATGCTATTCAAGGCTAGATTCATACCAACCTGTGACACTTATTCAGAGAGCTCCATCATGTCGCTTCATGTAGTCCAGTGAGATATGTCTTAGGTTGTTTACGTCTACATGGACTTTGACCGTATCATACTTGTACTTGTGCTTTAAAGACCTAAGTGAATGCATGATCTGGTGGATCCTGGCCCCAGATGGACAGCTCACTGTGATCCTCTCATTGTTTAGCCCAGTAAAGAGGGCATCAGTATGTCTTATAATGGAATCCCCAGTAGCTAGAATGTTTGGCTGTGAGGTGTGTTGTCTTATGAGCTTGGAAGCAGGGCTACTATGATTTTCAGATTTGTGTATTGTGTGATGTGAGATGTCTTTTTTGAATGTGCGCAGGGCCACTGAGCAATGCTTTTAGGAGGCCTTAGAGGTTTGGGTAGATTACAAGTGAGCACCTTCACAAATATGGGTCTATGTTTTTGTTCCTTAGTGTTGGCAGTGGCTGTTTTGGGTGTAATCACTAACAACCTGATTTGAATTTTTCATGCATGTATGTGAAAGCTTTGTCTCCAATGACATTGCGTGTCTACATCTCTCACACACTGTGTTTGTCCATTTTTAAATTAAATGGTTGTCAGTGAACATGAGGCAGTTACTGCACTGCCTCAGGATGCCCATATACACCAGGTCAGTTACAGAGGTGACAGGGAATCTCCTAATTTATTAGATGGGAAGGAGTATGGGAGAGTCACTTAAAGGTCTAAGTGAGAGTGTTTAGTAGTATACTAGTAGATGGCCTGCAGTGCTGCTGCCCTCTGCACAAACTGGCAGCTCTTTGTGCAGCTGTGAATAGTGTGAGTCTACAGACAATGTTTCCTATACACAATTTTAAACTGGAGGGGATTGCTTATATACAAGGCACAGGTTAACATGTTTGTGCAGCTTTTATTCCAGCAGGGTGAAAGACTTTTACATGGTTAAGCCCTCAGGCTAATCAGATAAACACAGAGCCTTCAGCAGCAGTTGCCAACTTGGATGGGTTGAATCAGCCCTCTGCTCCCAACCGAACAGAAGATAGGCTTGGTTCCCAAGAAAAGCAAATTGACAGGCAACTGCAACGATCCCTTATGTAATACACTTTTTCTGCTGTTGTAGTAAAAGGCCTTCCATAAGCTGCAGTCACCTGGAATGGGCTTCACTTTCGAGAAAAAAGAGCTACTAAAATTGGATAAACTTGTCTTTGTTTGCTTAAAACAGTCTAATTTCTTTCCTTGAGAGGGATTGGTATATCAAGTATAGCAAGTTTCCATCTTAGTCCCTTGGCAGTGAATCTTGTGCTGTTTCCCAGGAAAAAATAAGTTGTATACTGCAGCAGGATGCAAACAGGTTAATTTCCACAGACCGCTACAGTGCCCATGGCATGCAGATAATTGCACTAGAATGACTATCCTCTCCTGATGTCATCTCATACTGGATAGGATATCACTGGTACCACCGATCTATTATCAAGTCCCAGAGTAGGTATACTGGTCAACCTGTCTGACTTCTTCCCATTCTTATCCTTAGCATCTTTCAAGGCAGCTTCATGGGGAAGCATATCATTACAAGAGCACAGTCGAAAAGCTATCCGATGACATACCCATCAAAGTAGTATTCAAACCCAGTGAAACCCTGTCAACCACCTTCCATATATGGTCAACAGCAGTGCCCACCATCTTGGACACCATACATAGCCATAACCATGCACCTCACGCAAGGTATAAATGCCTTTACTAAGCATAATTCTTCTGAGTACCTCAGTAATTCACATACTGGAAATATGCGCAGCATATACAGCATTAGGGTGACAAGCATTCCCACACAGATAACATTATTTTGGCTGTCTGGCATAATCAATCAGCCTCTGTCCTTACCTTTATATGAGGTATTAGAAAAAAAATGTTGCATGTCATCATTCTGTACGTGCAATTGAACAACATACTGCCAGCCACCCAGTTTAAATTCAAACATTATCCTTCATCATTTATAAGGGAGATAACTTATGTCATTTTGATATTAACAAATACATTAAGTTTCTAGGGTCTAAACCCTCAAAATGAAACAGTATGTTAAAGCAAACATTTATGAATCTGCATGACAGATACCACCATGCACTGTCCCAAAACTCATTGTAAATGTACAATTGGATATATTTTCTCAAAAAGTCTCTAAGCCCTTCTGATGTTCAAAGTTTCCTTTGTAATCAGTTTCTACATCTCCTCTAAGATGAATTACTGTCCTTAAATCATGGCTGAGAGAACCATTGAAAAGCTGAAGATGTTCTCAAAGTACACATTTATTTGAAGACTGAAGTTTGGAATCTTGCATCTGGGGTCTACAAATCGCTATAAAAGATATACCTCACTTTATAGATACTGAATATTACTTTAAAAATTCCAGTTTCCCAGGGCAAAAAATCCATAACCTCACTGTAGCCAACAGGTTTCTTGTTAGTGGTATTCCACGTGTTCTGCCATCTGCTGCCCTATCATTTTGCTAGTCAGCACCATTCAGCCTTGACAATGACACCTGCTGCAGTCAGAATGCCATATGTATCCTTAACCTTCAATGAACAGGATACAGAAGAAACATGAGCAAGGCAAATGCCTGCCTTCCCTAATTCAGGCATCAGCTTCTCAGATCAAGAAATGAAATCCCCTTGCTCTTCAGGCCACACAGGTTCAGGTGATATACCTTATCTCCAGCATGACTAAGTATCTGAGACTGATGTGAATCAGACAGCAACGCTCAATCACCAGGCTCCACAGAATTACAACGTTAGTATTTGAGATTGATGTGAATGGGACAGCTACAGGTGTAACTTAAACTGCTCTCTGCTCCTCCAATCACATTTCTCAATTTTCTGTGACACTGTCTAGCCAGGAGAGGTTTATCAGCAATCCCTAGCCAAACAGCAGGGAATATCCACAGTGGTCTGGCATATTTCTCCAGTCAGTATACACACCCCTTGGGCTTAGGGAAATTTCATCAGTCAGCAAAATGGAATATATATTTGATAATATGTCAAAAGAGATGTACTTCTAAACATTGAAGTGCACTAATCTTGAATGGCTAACGATGGATACCAAAAGATCAAAAGCCGAAACACTGAAAAAAACAAAACACTTTCACAGGGGGCAAGCACTCCTGCACACCCCCTGTTAATTATATATACCAACTCCGAGATTGCTCTACAATGGGAAAAGGGCAAATTCCCTGATCCCCACTGCGCACAATCTCGCATTGACTTAACACCAGCTGGAGCAATCAAATCAGTTTCAATTGCTTCTGCCGATGTTAAACATGCTTGAGATTTTGAATGTTTGATTATATGGAGTGTTTCCATCAAAACGTATGTAGGAAGAGAATACTTCTAACATACAAAGCAATATAGTGTACCTCTCATAGGGAAACAGATAAAGATCCGGGGCCGGTGTTAGTATTTTGGGGGACCACAGCAAATGTCAAGTTGGGAGCCCCCTAGGCACTTCCAATATAAGTATCATCCTGTCAATGCCACACCTCCTAAGAAAGCTTTTAGTTTGTACTGCAAACTTTTAGGAGTAGTACGCACAGACAGACCTGTAGCTACAAACTCTTACATTACAACAGGCCTATGTACCACACTTTGTTGACCTGTCAAACAAAGGGACACTTACAGTTACTGACATTTAGTTGCAACAATGATATATTACAACAACTCTATGTGCAGGTCTGGACTTAAATGAAGTGATGACTAGGCCTACTGTTTCAACATCCCCCGCACACCCTCCAGTCCTCCGCTCTGACCCTCCCCCCCTTTTGGGCTCCTCATACCATGCACATTACTTTTTTCTTCCTTTTCTCACATTTTGCGTTACTCTCAGCTTTTTCAAGAAGCCATAAACTTTCTATATGCTCTGAAGTGAATTATAAAGTGTTTTTCTTTTTACACAACCTTTTCATCCAATAATGGCTTGAACAGAAATTATGATTAAGGAAAGAAATTCACTGTTGCTGTTTGGCTTTAGTTTTCTTTGGATTCTTTCAGCACACCTTTCCTGATCAAGACAGCACAGTAATAACCATTAAGGAAATAACTCAGATAAGTCAGGGTCCAAGAAGCCATAGGGTTATAAGTGTTCTGGGATGCATTTTAGGGTATTTTCCCAACCTTTTAATCCAGTGGTGTCCTAAGCAAAAATAACGAAAAAGAAAACAATTTCAGTCTTATTTTTTTCTTTCAAGGAAGACATAAGTTATGCCCAAGGCATAATGTTCAAAGCTGACAAAATAGTAGCTTACAATAAACTAACAAGCCAGTTGTGGGAATACATAGGTCTTATCTGGGAATACTGCTTCCTTCCCTAACCCCCCACAAAAGACAGTCACTGCCTATACATCCCTCTGGTGTTAGACTAGGATGAAGGCAGAGATTTAAATTGCCTTAGCCATATATTTCAAGTGACTGCTGATATACGTATACAAAGCACACTTCCTCGCCCCTAACCCTCAAAGTCAGCCCCATGTATATGTGCCTGATGTGTGATTGTGAGAATGACCTAGTCTGACCCCTTTCTCTAATAACACCTTATATTGTGTCATAGCATTATTATAGTCAACAATGTGACACTTTCTATCAACATCCTCATTCCTTAGATGTTCATAACACATGTTGACATATTGTGTATGATGTAAAATAACTATTTTTCCCCTTTATCAGAGGGCTTAATTATAATATCTTTTCTTAGACTTAAATCAACCAGTGACTTCCATTCATTCCTACTCTAATTATATGTAACATCTTTGTGTTTATCAAAACTATCAAACAGTTGTATTATATGATAGTTAAGCATGGCAGAAAACTGTTTTATTGTCTCATTAATATAAGGGGGAATAAGTGCACTTTTAGCAGAAATAGCATGTGTATCTAACAAACAAAAAGCATTAACATCAAAATCTGATATACAAGAAATAAAACTTTCATCATTGTCATGTGACATACAAGAAATAAAACTTTCATTCTCTGAGTCAGCATGGTCAGAAACCAATATTCCTTGCATTGTCTGTCCTATTAAAAAATACTTTAAATGCAATTTCCTAACCAGGAAAAAAAAACATCTTGTTTTAACATGTGAAGGCGAGGAATAACTGTAGGTACAAACTTTAAACCAAATTGTAAAATATGGCACTCATTGTCATTTAAATTACAGCCTGACAAATTCACTAACAGTTAGAATTAAAAGACACATTATCCAAACTTACTGGTAAATTTTCAGTTCCATCTACCTCATTTAAAATGAGGTGTATAATCTGATCTAATATAAACATTCTGTCCCTGAAAGTTCTTATGCCTTTTTCTGTTCTGTGGTCCACTCTGGTCGTCTACCTGTCTACAAAAAGTTTGCATGGTTTCCGGACACTGGGCATTGGGAAGAGGTGGATATGTAGATTCATCACTGTCACACCCACTTGTTAATCCAACAGAAGAAGCAAAAGTCACTGAGTATGAATGTTGTAAACCCCCATTTGAACAAAAACATTTTTTTTCTTTTTGTTGTCCCTTCTTTCATTAATTTTCCAAAGAAAAACACGCTTATTCTCATAATCACGAGAATCCCTCTTGATTTTACTTCTCTTTCTCTCAATCAAGAGAGATTCTAGTTCCCTAAGCTTGCCATTCAAGTCCTGTAACACCAAATCAACCTGAGAGGGAACAAGCAAGGGAGACAGGTTGGAAAAAAGTGCGTTTTTATATCTTCCTTTAACTTTGCTTGCTTCAGCATGTCTCTCAATGAGAAGAGACCCATTCATTTGCATGGTGGTACGCTGCTGCCACCCAGTGGTCACAAAAGGTTTTGTCAGCATCATTAGTTAAATCAAAGGAGGTAGTGGGACTTTTAAATGCCCGTAAACCTCTAGGGGTTATTTTCACTTCTAAATAACGCTATAAACCCAGAATGTTTAAATTACCTTAGTTTCTGCTAGTACAATAAGAGTAATTTAAAAATCATGGACTTTATCTCAACAATTAATAGCTCACCTAAGAATACTTTATACATATCTCTAATTTATAAAATTCTCAGAAATGATTTAGCAAAACAGATGTTTCCTTTTGGAATTATTCAAGAGAAGTTAATAGACAAGCATTGTCAGAAAAAGGAAAAAAAACTTTTTTTTACAGTTGGTGAAGGAATCTACATCTTCCCTATTCTGACGTGTGTACACATGGACATTTCTACATAGATTTTTTTTCACTCCACATAGACTAGCAATAATGTACAAGAAAGATAAAATGAAATGCTGGAGATATGGACACCCCGATGCTGACTGGATACATATGGTTGTTAATTGCAAAATAATTTCCCCATTTTGGTTAGACTTTAAGGTACTTGTGTATTATCGCAACTAGATTTTTTAACTGGCAAAACTCATCATGTGTGGATGAAAAGTATTGATTTTAACGGTAAAAGGGTTGTGTCAAGTACTACTTATTAGTCTCTCACACTATGTATCAGTCAGGAAGATGAATAACTGACAAATGTTGCATTTATCGGGGATGTACTTTTACAGCATTTCACTGCACGCTGTAAGATGTTTACAATCCCAATTCATGCGTTGCTACTTATGCATTACAAACTGTTGTCTTGCTGACTATTCTACCATGTGTTACAGTCTTCCTACTAAGGGATGTGTAATGTACCTTCTCTGGCTTATTATTAATAGACAGTACCATTCATATTTCACCATTGGTTTGCCATCTGTTATATTGTAATTTGCGACATTTCTCCTTGGACTTGGATTCACTAAATCTACTCTGCATTGCTTACAAAATGCATGAACGAAATGGCAGTCATCACGTCTATTATAACTGCTATTTATTCAGTTTTCTGAATACTTTTTTGGCTGTAAAATGTTTACTTTCCAAGGTGTGCAGTAAACATGTAGAAACATGTAAGAAATAAACAGGTCCTTCTACAGAGAAGTCAGAAGCAGCAGCCATCGTTATTGCATTTTTCCATAACTTACGGTGGGGACAGATGGTAGTCATGATGCGGAATTTTGCCGTTACTCCTCTTTCAGTGTCATAAGCTAGGTGAAAGAATAATAATCAGGAGTTTTCACAAGCCTTTTCTGGAAAAGATAGATAGTTTTGCAAAAACCTTACAAATTACAGGAGGTTAGCAATGTGTTTGTGATAATACGTAAGTACCAACTTGAAATATCTTTGTAAAGCTCTATGGAATGACAATGTACAACTTCTGACTCCCTTATCCTTTTCAGTGTTACTGTTCCTGAAGTCATTCCTAAAAAACAAACATTTTTACTATGGTCTATCATCTCTATAGGAAGGAAATTTGTTACTAAAAATTGGAAATCTCAATCTACTCCTGTCTTTAAAGTTGAGTTTATTCATCTTGTGAAATACACGTGTAAGAATGAGATTGCTACTATAAAAGCTAGGACTAACAATACAACCCATAATTTAATTGCTTGGACACAATTGTCTAATCTGTTGGAGAAATATTAAGTGTTCTCCTATGTTATGGGCTTTGTATATAGTGCATTTGTTTTTTTCTTGTTACTATACTGAAGCTATTGTGTTATAAAATGAATAAAAACATTTTGAAAAAAAAAACAAAATAATTGAAGAAACTCATACGCGTGACATTTATTCAGTGCCAAATGTACTTTGATCTTTGGTAAATCATTTATGATTTGTGATGAAAGCAAAACATCAGAAGCCTAGTATGCATATATAACAATGAATACATCCACAAGTTCACACAACGAACATACATTTATTGATTTATTTATATTTGTTTACAGTGGTGGTGCAGTGATCAATACTGACCAATTTCAGACTCAGCCTGGGTGAAATGCAAAACATTTCACAAACTACAGAAATATAATCAATAACAGAATAGTCAAGACTAATTACATAGAAATAACTGTATATATATATATATATATATATATATATATATATATATATATATATATATATTCCAGTGAGCAAACACACTGCAATGTACAATCAAGCAGATTATAACGTACAATATATTTCTAAAGTGAGTCAATCCAGTAAATCTTGAAAGAGGAGAAGAGATTCAGAAAGGAGATACGTTAGGTGATATGTCCTGTGTTGAAGCAGAAGAATCTGGCTTGGATGAAGCAGTGCTTTTTTGAGCTGCATTCTGAATTCATAATAAGTGTTAATTTCCTTAATGTCAATGGGGAGAACTTGCCAAAGAGTAGGTGTCTGAGAGGAGAAAGCATGTTCAGTTCTGTGGAGTTTGGTTCTATGGGTAATGAGAGTTTATTTGGTTTGTGAGTAGTGACTCAGGTTGTATGAGCAGAGTTTTCATGAAGTCTAGCTGCAAGAGTAGTAAATGTGTAGAGTTAAGAGTAGTTTTTAGAGCTGAATTCTTAAATGTAGGTTAGACCTTTGTTTTATGTGTGATACAATGATACTCACAGAGATGCAATTTTGTAGTGAATTGGCAGATGCTGTTAGAGATAGTCTGGACTGTGGCAATTGTTTTCTTGAAGGCAAAAGCAAAAACTGGAAGCCCATATTCAAGTTGAGAAAGGAGAATTCCTTTATCAGTGGCTGCTCTGTCTGATTGTGATAGAAAAGGGGAGATAATTTTTTTTCCCCAGAAGAGGAGGGAGTTTATTTTGGCTCTCACATTGTCTGTGGGGAAATGGAAGTTCGGTGACTGATTAAACTATAATCCTAGGTATTTGAAGGTGAAGGTTGTGTCTATGGAATGGTTGTATAAGTCAAAAGATAGCTAAAGAGTTTGGTGCTTGTTCACTTTTCTGTGGTGTTCCAAAAACCGTAGTTTTGTTTTTGGTGGAGTTGAGAAGTAGTGTATGAGCCATTGGTGGAGCTTGTGTAAGCCCAACAAGAGTTGGCATTGAATGTTGGGGTCAATGCTTTAAACATTCCAACAGGAAATTGATGTTCTGCCTGTTAAATTGAAGTCCAGGTTGTGCTTGAAAAAGGTCTCTGTTCTAGCCCAACTCACCCGGTTAATAAATGAATGAATGAATTAAATAATTTTTAAACAAGTAAATAAACCAAATCCAGATATGGAAAGCACACCCAGTGACACTGCAGTAATGATTTGGGATACATTTTAGAGTAACAGATAATATTTATAAATATTGTCAGAAGAACCTAGTCTCAACTAAACTGATCATCACTAGATCTTATAGAAACAAAAGACAGGGGAAAGCACAGTTGTGTAAACTGAACTTATCATAAGACTAGATTTTTGAATAATCACTGCTACAGTAGCCTTAGTGATATGGGGTACATCCTGCGGTGATATAACAGCCGGCCAGCTTTTAAATCTTTAGGGCACCTTTCACATTCCCAAACTGTCAGACAGCTCAACCTGAGCTGACTAAAAGACAAGTTTGGGACTAAAGCCCTTCAGAGCTTTCCTGCCAACAGAGAGAGAGGGAGGCTGAGCCCTGAAAGAACAACGGTAGGAATAACAAAAAATAAATGTCCGCACTCTGGCATAAAAAAACACACCAAAAGACAGGGGGCTGGAGGGAGGGAGTGGCTACTGCAGCACTGATCATTCAAGCATCTACTATTATGATAAGTTCAACGTACAGAACTATACTATGTTGATCATATTGATCACTGCTGCAGTAGCCTTATCTATATGGATTGAATCCCATAGCTAACTACATTTGGAAGGTGGAAGGGGAAGAGTACAGGAGTCCCTGGAGAATAGTCCTAGCAAAGCTTGATCTGGACCTGGAGAAGGAATCAAGCTTTTAGTGCTTTGTAATGTACAGACGACCAAGTAGCAGTTTGTAGAAAACTTATGGAATCCAATACTTTTCAAAAAGCCATAGATGAAGCCAAAGCCCTGATAGAGTGCACAACGAAAGGTAATAGCCTTAGACAACCATTCTTACCTTCACAAGAAATGAACACTTGATCTAAAGATCTGAAAGATTTAGTTCGGTCAGGATAGTGCCTGAGTTGTCTGTGGACATCCAAGGTATGAATTATATTTTCTCCCTCATTTTAGCTTCAGGAAAGAAAACAAGGAGATGGACAGTTTAACTTAAAGTAAACTTGGATAGAATTTTATACATAAGAGAAAGATTAATTCTCAAAGAAAACCTGTCCCTATGGAAAATGAGAAAGGGTTGACTCACCTTAAGAGCTTGCAACCCAGATATCCTTCTTGCAGAGGTCAGAACAATCAGTTTAAACTGTTTTTCAATGTAAGAACCTTGAGTCAGCCAAATTAGCTTGTTTCAAATGGACCATTAGCTTCTCTAAATAGAAAATTAAGATCCCAAGGGGAGTAACTGGTTTTCTTGGAGGCCTCTTATGCCAAACCCAATTAAAGAACATTTTGACACTAGACTGCATTGAAAAAGGAAGATCCATGAGTAGACATCCTGAAATGGTCAATAAATGAACTTTGAAACAGGAATAAGAAAGGCCATAGACAGTAATTCACACAACTATTGTAAAACAAGAGGACAACTATCCCTGAATGGGTGCTGGTTATTTTGTTGGCACCGACTAGAACATGTTTTATATTTGCTAATATATGATTTTCTAGTAGCAGGCTTTCTTGCCTCCAATAGTACCTGCTGCACATCCTCAATAATCAGGTTCCCAAGAGAAATTAAGACCCTATCATCCTGGTAGTCAATGGAAGATGATTGATGTCTGAGTGTATCAAACACCTCTATTGTTGTGTGAGTGAATTCAGACCGTGAGGAAGCTTATGATAACTGCCCTGAGCCTTTTCCAAAAGAAGGAAAAAAAACATGGTTCCCTGGGCCAGAAGGGAGTCATCATAATGATCTTGGATGATTCCTTCTGAATCTTCAGAAGTACACCAGGTATTAGTGAAAAGGGTGGAAAAGCATGCAGGAAGATTCCTGTCGAAGGAAAAGAAAATGCATTTGTCTTCCAGGCCTTCTTGCGTGGAGTCCTGGTAGAGAATCTTGCCAGTTGATTGTTCAGAGAGGAGGCAAAGAGGTTTACCTGAGCAACTCTCCACAGATGGATCAAATCTTGGAAGCTCGCCTGATCTAGTTTTCATTCCCAAGGTTCTGCCCTAGTCTTGCTCAGCTTGTCTGCCACACACATTTGCTCTGTCAGAATGTAGGATGCCTGTGGAGTGAGACTGTGATGTGTACTTATATCCAAAGCTAACATAGCTTGTCTGCAAAGGGGACTGGCTCCCTCCTTGCTTGTTGATGTACTACATGACTGTGGTACTGTCTGTGACCACTTGAAGAGATCCTGGGGACCAAAGATGATTCAGAGAATTGAGTGCCTTGATCAGGACAACCATTTCCTTGGTACTTATGTGCTTGTGTCTATCCTTGGTGTCCCACAGCCTCTGCACTTTTAACCTTTCTGAAACTGCTCCCTAAGCAATGCCTGAAGCATCTGTGATGACTGACTGCTTTGGAGCTGGTAGGGAGAAGAGGAGACATAGATATAAAAATATCTGTTGTCTCCATCAAAAGACATCTTCAGACTAACCCCAGCACTGGGATTTGAAAGGATAAAAGGTGTTGATGCTGGGATCAAAGTGATTTCAGATACCACTGTATCTTTCTCATATGGAGGCATGCCAGGGATATCATGAGAATCACAGATGCCACGAGACCCAGAATCCTGATGTATTCCCTTGCAGTGACAAAAGTCTATATGGAAAATCTTAGAAATAGGTCTAAATAAAGATTTTTTTTTTCCTGTGGAAGAAAGGCTCTTTGAACTGAGGTATCTAATTAACATCCCAGAAACACAATCCTGGTGAAAGATTCAAGAAAAACTTTTGAATGTCCTCTTGGAATCCGTGCTTGTGTAAGACATCTGTCACCTAAAAGAGATATTCCTGACACTTTAAAAAGTCAAGGCAAAGATAAGCAAGACATCTAAATGTGGAAAAATGTAGATACCCTGTAGCCTGCAATGAGCTATAACTGGAGCTAGATACTTTGTGAATACTTTAGGTGCAGTGGATAGTCCAAAGACAGGCAGAGAACCGATAATGTGATACAGACACAAAAAATCTTAAGAAATATCTGAAGTCAGGATGAATAGGCATCTTTTAAATCTATCTAGTGTTAATGGGAAACTTGAAAGAGGACGAAGACGTACTAGGTTATGAAAATACATCTTTTTGAATTTAAGCATTATCACAAACAAATTTAGGAAAGAAAGAAAGATCCTGAACTGGTCTCTAAACATTTTGTTTCTTTGACACTAGGAACATCCTTGAATAAAAACCTTCTCCACCTGGGAAGGAGGAACTGGTTCAATCACTCCTTGGGACAACACATGATGAAGAAGAGGTAGAAGCAAAAGAGTTTGATCTAGAGGATGAGGAATGACCCCCTAGAAATGAGGAGTTTCCTCTCACTATCATCTGTAATCTTAATGAATAATTTTCAGAACCCATTTGTCTGAAACAATCTGTTGCCAAAGAGAAAAATGGAGATTCAGACTTTCTGTATGAAAAGGGGGTCAGTGTGGGAGGTGGGTCACAAGATCTTTTGAAGAGTCATTCAGACTTTTTGGATGAACCACCTTGCCATTTATTCTTAAATATCTATTTACCTAAATTTTGTTGAGACTGTTTATTCTGTTTTTTGTTAAATCTGGACTAGGAGAAAATCCCTTGGACAATTTGGGAAAGGAGGACTGAAAAATCTTAAAGATTCCCTGGATCAACTTTTTCTGTTCATCACACATTTTGATTACATCTGCAGAAGACGGGCAAAACACTAAATCTCTATCCAAGAGAGAATTTAAAATCTCATTTTTAACATCATCTAGGAGATTCTGAGAATGCAGCCAAGCAAACCTCCTTAAAATGGAGTTGCAAACTGGCTCACTGATAGAACCCACCTAATCAAAATAGAGGAAGCCACTTCAAGCAGTAGACTCGTAATGAGTGGCGTACCCCAGGGATCAGTTTTGGGGCCTCTGTTATTCAGGATATACTTCTCTGAGGTGGAGGCCAAAACCAGTGGGCTATGGCTGACCAAGTTTGCAGATGACTGCAAGCTGGGCGCAGTCATCAATTTCCCAAGCGATGTGGGCATCCTCCAAGAGGGTTTCACCCAAAGAAATGACTGCTGCCAGAAACATGGCCTCAAGCTGAATGCCAAAAAATGCACCATCGTTCCCTTTGGGAAGAGTGACATTTCCACGTATTATCACATTAATAACAACGTCCTACATACACAATCAGTAGTGAAGGATTTGGGCACCTAGGTTGATAACAACCTGACTTTTGACCACCATGTTGCTTCCGTTGTATAGAAAGCTTTCTACATGGCCCACCTGATAAGTAAGAGTATCTCATCCAGGGACAAAGAGGTTATAACATCCCTGTATTCTTCCCTTATAAGGCCAATTATTGACAATGCCCCCTTCGGCATGTACCTTCACAAAGCACATGCAGCAGCTGGAGAGACCACAGATGTTCCTCACCAGGCAAATCCAGGGTCTCAAACATCTACCCTACACAGATAGGCTAAAAGCCCTGTCCCTCTACTCAGTTTCATACAGACTCCTTAGAGGTACCATCTGTCTAACATAAAAAGCTATCTCTGACCCCACCTTGACGGGACTGCTGCATATCCGTAAGTCAAGCTCCACTCGAGTAACCCATATGTGCGACCTCAACCTGGTCTGTGATATCAGTAGGACTTGTTGGCGGGACAGATTTGTGTCCCAGAGACTCCCTATCTGTGGAATAGACTCCCTTTCCACATCAAACAGAGTACCTCATTATCCCTTTTTAAAAGCAACCTGGATAACTGGATGGGAAACAGAAAATAGACTCCTGGGATTCCACCTGTGTCCCTGCTGGACAGGGGTTCTGGGTGCTGACTTGTCTAAACATGGGCTAAACTCATCGCTAGGCTTATAAGGGCCTCAGGGCCAATAGCCTAGTAACCTCCCATGATCCTATGATCCTATGAAAACAGCACCAATGACCATAGCCCTGGAAGAAGTATCAACAGAGTCTTACACACACTATAAATAATCAGCAGTGACCAATACAACAGAAAAAGCTAAGTTATTTAAAGCAGATTTTCCTTACAATAAGAAACTGCAGATAAGACATTCCTCATACTTTCACAATTTGTCAGTAGAAACTTTAACACATGATCCTGACAATTCCAAATTCTGAAAATCAAAGTTGCAGAACTATACACTTTTTTTCAGTGAAACAAACAAAATGGTTGAATGAAGCACAAATCAAGAGTTAAAGTCCCAATACTCCATCCGCCGGTCAGAATAATTCAAGGTGAACTTAAGAAAACGGGTACTTCCATGCAACTGCTCAACAAACAATTTAAGGGAAGTGACACTTACACTCCAAACAATAAAAACATCATTGACAGATTGAAGGTAGAACTTAACATTCTCATGAAACAGTTCCATGGTAAAAACCTCATCTAACTCCCACTGAGCCAGGACCTCGTTGGTGTAGCTATTGGCACAGCAAGTGCCCATAGCTACGCCATCACATTGCAGTAGTAGACCCCATCAAAAACACACATGTTGTTCTCCAACACAATCTCCATAAACAGGCATAGTAGTTCAATCAGCCTCACGTCATATCCACTATTGCTGAGTAGATACTTCCTTAAATACTCAACCCCCTCCTCACTGGGGATAGTAGTAAATAGGGAGACAACATCAAGCATAACTAATATATAGTCCTGATTTCTGTCATATGCTACTATAAATGAATACAGGTCCTGTAAGAACTGTTCAGAGTCCTTTAATACCACATGTGATTTATCCAACACCAGTCTTACATACCTTGCTACAAAGATAGAAAAAGGTTTGGTGAGCCACCATCTCATGGCCACAATAGGCCTAAAGGGTGAATTCACTGGATCCTTGTGGATCTTCGGTAGTCCTTGAAACAAAGGCACTACTGGACACTCCACAGTCAAATATTGCATCATCTCCACAGTGATGTTATAACTACCTAGAGAGTCACTCAAAAATGAAACATATTTTCCTTTTCATACTCTCAACAAAATCCACAGTAATCACTTTACAGACATTTTCATCAAGCAGCATTTGCTTAATAGAATGAAAATAGAACTCCCTATCCATAACTACTGTCATACCTCCCTTATCAGCAGGTCATATGACTACAGATTCATCCTGCTGTAGATGTTTCAGTGCATCCCATTCCAATTTAGTTAAATTAACAAACCTATTCCCAGACGTTCCACCTTCCAGTACATCATGCAATTCATCATAACAAACCTTACTGAATGCTTCTAAAATTGGATGGTTCACAGGAACAAAGCTGCTACATTTTTTATATACATTGCCTCCCACAGGAGCATCATTGGAGAATGTCAGCTTAAGCATAACATTTTTAATAAACAGTATCTGGTAAGTCAGCCATCTGTGCAGGGATAAAGGAGAGGCCTCTATCTAAAACTGATGTTTCAGTTCTGGTCAATATCCTACTAGAAATATTATGTACTAACGTTCTTTAGGGTTCCACATCCTTTTTATTGTCGGATAATTCACAGGTTCGAGTTGTTCTTTCCTTTTCATCCTTCCTCGACTCCTTGACCGATGTTGCTCTCTCCCTCTTTCCTACCGAATGGGTAGAGGGAACTTAGGAAAACTCTTTTGGGAGGATTGCATATTAGTCTTCCTTCTAACCACCATTTGAGCTGTAGGTGGCCCACTAGCTCCATCAACACAATTATTCATGATGGACTACACCCTTGTGCAACCTCACGGCTGCCCTCACCATTCACCAACACTCACTCATTGTTCTTGAAACTCTTCTCTACACTCTGTGGGTCTGCTTCCGGTTTTCTCAGATCTTCAACACTTTCACTAGGACTAAAAGTCTCACTGGGAATATTATTCTTTTTAACAGTTTCAGTCTTGGGCCATAAAAAAACATGGCCCTTCTTGAAATCGGATAGGTCCCTATCCAATTTCTTGTGTTTCTGTACTGCTAGCCTTTGACCATAAAGGCTAAGTGTCTCAATGATATTACCCAGCACTCAATCAACTATATGCACAGGAAAGGATCCATACAGCAAATCTTGCTGTCTCTCAATCTCCATAACTACTCTAACCTCCTTAGGCCTGAAACAAATCATTCATTAACCTCAGGTAGCTAAAACTAGTCTCCAGGTTAATGTTTTGTCAACATCCCAACAGTTCAGGGAAATGGGAACCATAAACCGGCATCTTCAAGACCCTTAACCCACTAGAGACCACTTGATAATGCAGGCAGGCCTCAAAGTGATACCTCTGTAGTTGTAATTATTTTAATTTTTACAGGTCATCCTTAAGGCTATTTAAACAGACTCTCAGTTTCATTTGATCCACGTTCAATCTATTCTCCTCTGTCCTTTCTATTCCACTATCACAATGGATAAGAAGCGGATTGAATGTTTTGGCCAACAGGCCCATGGGCCCATCATGCCTCTAACCTCCACTAGGCCTTAACGGATTGAATTCCAGATCTATATCTCTATATCTAGAGCCCGTACTTTTTGTCATGTTCCTGTGGGTAACCAAAAAAATGTAAACACAAATTAAACAAATCATCCAACAGATAAATGAACAACTGACTAAACCAGCATGAAGCAGTGAAACAAACAAAATGGTTGAATGAAGCACAGCTTTAAAAAATCATAAAACTTTTAATATGCTTTCACCACCTAGCCAGTGGCTTCTTCAGACCATAAATGGCACACATAGAAAGTCAACAGTTTAACTACTTACATCATTAATTGCAATTCTGATCAGAATGATCCAAATACTTCCACATACGTTAAAACCATCCACAATAGCATTAAACATATACCACACAACTATGTGGTTACACCTACCCCCTTAAAGTTATATCTCATCATTAGATTCCATACACTACCCTAAAATAAACATTGTCCTGGCTCAATGGGAGTTAGATTAGGTTTTTACCATGGAATTGTTTCATGAAAATGTTAAGTTCTACAGTTGATTTGTCGATGATGTTTTTATTGTTTGGAGTGTAAGTGTCATTTCCCTTAAATTGTTTAGTGAGCAGTTGCATGGAAGTACCCATTTCCTTAAGTTCACCTTGAATTATTCTGACCGAGAGATGGAGTATTTGGATATCTAGGTTCTGAAATTGGAGGATGGAATGTTGGGGACTAGCCTGTATAGGAAGGAATGTCATAGGAACACCCTCCTGCACAGGTCTAGCATGCACCCCAAATGAATCTTCACTAATGTAGTGAAGGGACAGGGGGTGCAGGTCTCCAGATTGAATAACCATGATTCTGGTTTTAGAGAGGGGCTGAAGGTACTGAATAGTGATTTACTATCTCGTGGTTATAAGGAAGATTAGATTGTTCCAGTATTGGAAGAGGTGAACATTTTGAGACAGGGCAGGGCTAGACCTTACTTCTCAGCTGGAGGTGTTGCTAGAGTGAATGAGACTAGGCATACTGCACCCATGAGATTTGTGAGTGTACCTATGTCATATACTAGTGATGTTAGCAGGATTAGGATGGTGATTGAAAACACTGGCCCTTGTTGATGACAGACGAGATGATTAGGGGATTGTGGATTGTGGGCAATGTCCCACTCTTCCAATTCAAGAATCGTAAATCTCTGAAGAGGATGCTTTGTTATCCTAAGGATGTTGTTAAGAGAGATGGGGATGTTGTGTGGGGAACACAACTGTGTGGCCATTGAGGCTTTTGTCAATATATAAAATCTGATGATACATTTAGACAGCCTGTGACAGGTGAGGAATAAAGGATTAATGTGAGGGCTGATTGCACTACGAAACAAGTAGTATATTTAGCACAATGTGACAGTTGTTCACTTTTTACATAGGGATGACTAGCCGCATTCTAAAAGAGAGGATTAGGGAACATGTGAATAGTGTTAAGATGAGGGATTCCATGAGTGCTCTGTCCAGGTATGTACAGGAAAGTGAGGGAGAACATTGCTTTAGGTTTATGGTGCTGGAATGTGTTGATGGGGGGAATAGGATGGGGAATGTGAGAAATAAGGTAGAAAGTAATGAACATAGATGTATCCTTAAACTTCGAGCAGATAGGAGGTATGGTCTTAATGGGAGGGTTTCCATTAAGCCAGCACTAGAAGCCAGGGGGCTTCGTAGGTGATGGGGTATATTCTGCTATATGTGGTTGCTTAGTATAAGTTTGTCCTCCATGGCATATAATTGTGGAAAGGTATATATAGTCAGCTTTATACATGAGTTGTTTCATGCCTGATCTAGGTGTTACTGATTTATTGTACAGGTCTGGATGTGTTTCAAGAATTTTTATGACCATTTTATTATTACCTTTTGGTATTCTAAATGGGGTATGAATGACTGCCTGTATTATTTAGTGATTTTTTTACTTTGTTTTATGTTTGTGAATTATGCAGTGACCAGTCATGCTAATTGCAATATTTTAGGTTCATAGGTAAGTACTAGGCTATCTGCCCAAGGGCATTTATAAGCCTAGCCAGAATGTGATGGCTTTTGCAACCCCCTTAGATTAGTTCCCTGTGCCTCTGTCCAGCAGAGCCATTAGTTCCCTGTGCTGCTGTCCAGCAGAGCCATTAGTTCCCTGCACCACTGTCCAGCAGAGCCAGTGCAGTGATCCTCGGGGTAAATTTTCTGTTTCCCATCCACCCGTCAAGGTTTCTCTTGAAGAGTGTTAGTGAGGGGCTCTGCCTGATGTATATTGGAATCCTGTTACAAAGCATGGGGAGTCTCTGGGATAGGAATCTATCCCTCCAGCATGTCCTATTTATCGTTGTGGTGAGGTTTATATCTCTAGAGCGTGTGGCTCTCTGGGATTTGTTTTTTTAGGTGGAGCATGTCCATCAATTCTGGGTTGGACATGGCCTTGTATGTCAGGCAGAGATCACCTCTGAATAAGCGGTATGCAACCGAGTACAGCTGGAGTATTTTTATTTTTTTTATATATGGTATGGGTGACTGGTGTGCTTGCATTGTTAGATATTTTAGTGTAGTTTACAGTGTAGGTTTTTAACTTTGTGTTATGTTGTAGGTTCCTATGTGGAGGCTGGTTGCTTAGGATTTTTCCACATTTAAATGAATGAGTTAAATGTGTTGTTTTGAAATGTCACTAACCTAAGTGTTTTTGAATGATCTGGGGGCTTACATAATTTATTTTTAGTATAGTTTTCTATAAGTATTTCTTTGCGAGGTTATTAGTTAATGTAGAATGTTTTGACTGCATAACATCTTGCAAGTGTTCACTTAGCTATGTACCTTGCATCCACTGAAATTTGATAGTTTGCTTTTTTGTAATATTTACGTGCATTTTTGTTATTTATATATGTTATATAAGTTAGGATGTTAGTAAATTGCTGCAGCATGCTTGTATAATAGTTAATGATGTTCAAGAGTAAATATTTTCTCTTATTTATTTTAGAGTAGTGTATGAAATCTAATGATGAGATATAACTTTAAGAAGGTGGGCATAACCACGTAGTTGCATGGTATATGTTTAATGCTATTGTGGAAGGTTTTAACATATGTAAAAGTATTTGGATCATTCTGATTAGAACTGCAGTTAATGATGTAAATATTTAAACTGTTGACTTTCTATGTGCATTATTTATGGTCTGAAGAAGCCACCAGCTAGGTGGTGAAAGCACTTACCTGTATTAAAAATTTTATGATTTTTAAAGCCATGCTTCATTTAACCATTTTGTTTGTTTCACTGCTTTATGCTGGTTTAATCAGTTGTTCATTTATCCGTTGGGGGATTTGTTTCATTTATGTATACACTTTTTTCCCATACATATCAATAATTTTCCCATCCTTATCAGAGAGAGTAGGACTGGAATTAAGTGCTTAGCAGCACTGGGATCAGCTATAGCTGCTGGATCAGGTTTGGTAATAGTGTATAAAAAGGTAAAAGACTGAGGAACTTTATACATCCAATCTGCCTTTCTTAGTGGCAGCTGGCTGACTATCAGGAAAACTGCACACAATAAAACACATCCTCAAAACCTGAGAGAACAGGAACAATGGGTGTAGGCTCTAGAAAAACCTTCTGTAACAACTCTTTAGTATTTTCTGAGGGACTGAGAAACCTCAATGTTCTCCCACTGAAAACACAGGATGTCACTTTCTAACAGTAGTCTCAAAGAAAGAGAAACATCCACAGGGAGAATAAGTAACTGTGCTCTCCTTTAAGTCTGAATCAGAAATCTAAGAAGATCCGGTATCCCTGCATATTCCTGTTAAGATTCAGAATCTTGAATCACTTCAGAAAAAAGGAATCCCTTTTCTTTTACCCAAAATTAGTTTACAAGAAGAATCAATAGCCTGAATTAAACACCAAGACAGACTCAGTAAACTATTCCTATCCAAAGAAATTTGAGGAGGAGTAGATACATGCCTGGGTTAATGTTTCCTTTTGACAGGAAAATGGGGCCAACTGTGCTACCAATGACAGCAGCTATTTCCCCAGGAATGGGCCCACATTCTGGCACAACAGTGAGACCTTCCCTGCTCCCGCTTAAAGGACCAGCAAGAGTGTCTCTCCCTTGCTGACTGAAAGGATCCTAACAGCTGCAGAGGATGTGGCTAACCCCAGTCCATAGTGGCTGTAGGTGCTACACCAGAGGGATCTGGGGTAAAAGATGAGTGGTCTGAGGTACAATAATGGCCACAGCAGTGTTACCTGCCTGCAGCTGGGGCAAATTGTTAGATTGCTGTGGTGGCAAAGGCTGTTTACTTAACATTTTTTTTGTGGTTGGAAGAAGGACTAGTAGTATGTTCCATGGTCAAGCCAAAAGTTGTGACTCTTTCCCTGGGAAGACAAGCAGCAAATGCCGGTAACTTCTACCAGTCCACAAAAGTTTTTTTTATAGAAAAACACAGTAAAAACCAGTTTAAAACACTGCAACTCCATAAAAGAAAAGTAAACACAATTTCTCCCAAAAAATACTTTCATATAATTTACACTACTTTTAAACTGACAGAAAAAAAAAACAAGTGTTCCATTTAAAAGTATGTTACAGTCTCAAAGCAGCTGGTTAAAATGCAACACTCCTAGCTTTAAAATAACTTTCCTGAAGAAGAAAGTAATAAAACATCAACAAAATGAAGAAAATGGAAGGTTCTTCCCCCAAAAGGAACTACCCAGCAAAGGAAAGCATAAGTCAACCATCAGTCCTTGAAAGATTCAGAGGAGCGTACTTTTCATCTTCAAGCAGGTGTTAAGTATATGGCTAGAGTACAGATGGTCCTGGGTTCTAGTACAGGATGGGCAACCTTTGTTTTGACCTGGAGGTTGGCATAATGGTTAAGGTGTTTACCTTACAGACACAAAGTGCAGGGTTTGATTCTCACATGGGGTTAACTGGCTGGACTTAAAATGGCCCACAAGGGCAGTTAGCCTAGTACTAATCTATGAAGTACATAAAATCTGCAGTAAATCTCTGAATGGCTTCGCACCCAAACTTCTCATTTTCTCAGCTCAGCTCAAGTTGCCTGACAGCTTGGCTGCATGGAGCTGTCTGGCCATTATATCCTTGACAGGATGTAACCCATATAGCTAAGGTTAGTGCAGCAATAATCAATATGATGAATACTGAGAAAAACAAAAGTGAAGGAGGTAGGGAGTATGGTAGAAAAGTGATGGGGAAGGGAAGCAGGAGATTAGGAAGAGTAAAATGTAGGACTTATAAGTGACTGTGATAATGACAAAAGTAATATTGTCAGAGTGAACACAGAAGTGGGTCAATATAGCAGGGGAAGGGTAATGAATAAGATGATAGGGGAAGGCGAGTAGAAAGATTTGACATCTCGAGAGAATTACAGGCAGAACTTCTACATTACATGGATACATATGAAAGTTTAGCTAGGTCAAGTAACCCTGACTGAATTCAGCTCATTTCAAATTTTAACAATTAACAAAACAGGTGAATTTTCAAATAAGCAAATGTTAAAACAAGAGTTTGGAAAAATAGCTAAAATATGTACTAAATAAAACAGTTACAATATCAGTTGGCTAGATGATATGTCAGTATGAGCCCTTATTTTGAGTCAAGTTCTTATATGTTCAGAGGGAGTTTATTTCACACTTGCTTATGTAGATCCCAGAGGTTGTCTTCTTGTCTGCTGGCAGACAGTCTGATTTGTACTGATGAGGTGAATGAGGAGTGAAATGACTCTCACAGAGTATATCAAGTGAATGTTTCTTAGATTTAGATGGACAGTTCGATTGTAAGCATTTATTAACAATTAGGGTACTGGCAAAAATGCTGAATTGTTCCATTTGCCTCTGGATGGAAACAAACATGTTCATACTTGCCCAAAAACTAAAGACATACTTGTATTGGAATTAAATGGTCACAACCCTGTTTTTGTTAGGATTAGGCCAGTTAGTCCTGAATTCCAACTAGATGCAGATTAAACACACAAAAGAAATAATAACCAGTAAAGAGCAATCAGAATTATAACTGTGTGCAATGGCAGGACTTGGAAGGAGCCCAATCAGGAAAAGAGCAACTGTCTCATGACATTAAACAGCAGCCTGAGAAATCATGAAATTAAGTCCCAGGCCTTAGCCCCCTAGCCTGACCATAACCTAATAAACTGTGCAGTGAGTCCACCCCTCTGTCAGAGCCACAAGCCACCAGGGGAGACTGCAACCTGCCCAACTGAAGGGGGAAAAGCTTAACCTGTGTCTTCCCTCACCAGACCCTCCTTCAGATTTAGCCTCCCAAGCCTGTCCTTCCATCACAGATAAGTGACCTTTCACTCTCCCTAGCATGTCTGGTAGGGTTTCAGTAAGGCCTCCCCATAAATCCTGTGCAGTTATTGACATGCCTTACTCAGATCAGTATACTCCATATTGACTGTACAGCTTTGCTACTTTCATGCTGATGTCTGAATGTTGATGTGTGACCTGTCTAATGACCTTTTTTTATTCCTGACAAGCTTATTCATAAAGATTCAAATAATTTGTATTGCTTTGTTGTTTTTTGTTGTTTCTAGCTGCCTTCCAGCTTCTCTATATTTTATCTGAGCAGCTTAGTTTGACTTTGGGTCGGCAATGCCATATTTGCAACAAAGTGCATTACATTTTCTTTTTTTCAATTACATCAGTGGACAATCAGTGATGTTATCCATGTTGTGTGCAACACTATGATATCTATATATGGTAGTATCCTAGTATGGCTCTCCATTACATATTGTAGATATAGCCATTGTAGCCATGTCATGGTCAAGCAGCAAACACAGAAGTCTCAAACTGTTGGTCCACAGGCCAGATTTGGACTACAAACACTTTCACTGTGGCCTGTGAACCTTTGCCCCAATCCAGCTTGCTTCTTCACCTTTAAAAAGAAGTCTGCTCACTTTAGTATTCAAGCCACATTGATAAATACTTGTCTTTGGGGCTTGGATTCCCTTTAGCATCTCCCTTCTCTCATTGGCTTGACTGTGGAACTAATGAAAGAGAGTCTTCCTAGAGTCTAAGTGCTTTTGCTATTGAACTGTTTTGACCTCCAGGAGGTAACAGTATGTGACCATCTGCCCACATTGGTATCTTGTAATGCTACTTGTTTCAGATAACAAATGATATGCACTACTCTTTATTATCTCAGCTATGAAATGTATGGCCCCAACAGAATTAATGCTATGAGGTGCCCCAGACCTTGGTATAGGCTCTCTTATTAGTTTCTTTATTACAGTGTCTGCATTATTTTTGGCATAAAATAAAAACATGCAGACAATAACTAGGACATATTCAAAACTTGCTACATTGCTTCAGCTGGAAATCCAGCTGAAGATTTACAAATGGCCTTCAAAGGGTCGATAGAGCTGGATCTTTACTTTTAGCACTAGGAGACACATTATACGACAGAGAAAATTCTATACTTAATACTGAATCAGAGAATGAGAATATGGAGCAAACCAGTCGCAATTTGGCAAATTTGTTAAACTATTTTTCCAATATGACTGGGTAAATGAAAAGATCTTACCAGCCAAGGCAATATAAACTGAGGTCCCACAATGCAATCATTAGGATATCACCATACAATATAATTAGACTCATGTATACTGATTTAATACATTTTCTTTGACTCATGTATACTGATTTAATACATTTTCTTTCTCATTTTCTGATATCTTACACTGCACAGCAATTACTTTACCAAATTAAATACAGGGTTACAAAGTGCTTCAAATGCCATCATTACAGACGTCAGACTATTTAATCCAGCAGCTTGCTTTGCTGCGTTGTCAGCCAGATTATTAGCTCTCATGACAATGTCACTTCTTTTATTATGTGCTTGCACTTTTACTAGTTCTACCTGATTGAACAGCAAAACAGAATCAAATCATAATTTAGCATGATATCGATATCCATTTTTAATATCTGTGGCTGTTGATGTCAAAAACCCATGTTGTTTCCATTGTTCTTCAAAATCCTGCGCCACCCCAAATGCGTATTTACTGTCTGTACAAATATTCACCACTTTATCCCTAGCAACTGTGCATGCCTTAGCAAGAACAAATAATTTGGCGACTTGAGCTGAAGTGACCTCTTTAAGTTTTTCTTGTATTATCACAGCAGTGGCACTTTCAGTACATACAGCAATTCCAGCAACCAACCATCCTTTTTTACTATACCAGGATCCATCCACAAAGTACTCCAGTTCAGCATTTTGAATTAGGATATCATTTAAGTCCTTCCTAGGAGAAAGCAAATGGTTAGTAACAATAATGTAATCAAAAGATTCTTCCTCCTCTGTAGTTGGTTACAAAACTCGACACTGAACACTTTTGATAGTCAGTTCCGAAATCAACAGCAGCTCAAATTTTGTCAGCCTTGGAGAGAAATGCTGCATTTTTGTTTTTAGTAAAAGGGCAGCCACTGCATGGTGGACAGCAATTTTAAGTTAATGTCCTAGGGAATTGAAGCAGTGTGTTCTATCTTCGGGGCAGCTGCAGCACCTGCTTCTAGGCAAGCTAGCAATCCTTTTGTCAGTTGGATCTAATACCATGCTGTAATGAGCCAAAGGTTTGTGATTTTCTCCATGCTTTTGTGTAAGCACTCCTGCTGCAAACTCACTTTTTTCATGACAGGAAAACATCAATGTCTTTCTACAATCTTGTAAACCTAAAGCAGGAGCATTTGCTAAAGCTTGCTTTAACAGAGTAAATTAATTTTCCTCACTTTCTCTTCACACCGAAGGGTTCTGGTGTAGTTTGCTTTAGCAGGTTTGTCAGTGGCTTTGCTAGGTCTACATATTGTATATAGTTAGTAGTTTTATGTTCTCTTTTTATCACTGTTAATTGCAATTATTTGTGATATTTATGTACTGCATAGTTTAAAATCCATTGCTTACAATACCCTACCATACTTGAGAATGTTCTAAGCTATTTTGGGATGACTAGACATGGAGTTTTAGTTACTGCCTTGACATGTGAAGACAATATTTGTCTATGTCCTTGTGATATTACATGACCCACATATTTTACCTTTGGGGACTAAGGCTGTATTTTTTCTCTTGAATCCTTATGCCCTGTTTCTGCTAATTTTGTTAATATACAAATAGTATCCTGTTGGCAATGCTGCAGTGTGTCTGATGCTACAGATAAATCATCTACATATTGCATTAATGCTGGTTGGTGGGGAAACTATACATCTTCCAAGTCACTCTTTAAGATTTGTGAAAATATAGACAGAGATTCAGTATATTCCTGAGGTAACCTTGTCCAAGTGTACTGTTTGTTGTCCTTTATATGCAAAAGCAAACAAATGTTGACTGTCTGGGTGTATGGGTATAGAAAAGAAGGCTGGGCACAAATTTGTAACAGAGAAATAAGTAGCCCATGGTGATATACAGCTAAGAATATTGCTGGGTTAGGGACAACTGAAATAGAGGAAGGTACTGTCTCTTTTACAGCTCTCAAGACCTGCACAAACGTGTGGGTATTTCAGCCACGCTTTGTAATTGGAAGTACAGAAGTGTTACAACAGCTTCAAGTAGGCACAAGTATTCCTTACTATAACAGAGACTGAATAATGGGTTGGATTCCCTCTTCTGCTTCTGGCTTCAACTGTTATTGAAGTACTCTTGGGAAGTGGTTTATTTGAATCTACTTGAATTTTTACTGATTCTGCAGATTTTAACTGTCCTACCTCATTAGAATGCTATGCCCATATACTTTTGGGTATTTATTGCAGTAATTCCTCATAGTCTGAAGCTATGATATTTCTATTTCATCATCAGTGTTCAATACTGATAAAATCTCCCCTTCTGCCTCACAATGAGCATCCAAATACATTCCCTCAGGGGTACAATACTGGGTACATCCTAGTTTACATAACAAATCCCTTCCCATTAAAGTTACTGGACTTGTGGTACTCAATGAGAATGAGTATTTCGCTTCTATTGGACCTAAGGACTTAGACATAGGCTGGGACACAAGATAAGCAATAGGAACATTAGTCACACGAACTGCTTTTACTTTCTTTGTAGACAAAGGTATTTCTCTAGTCAAACTCATTTTAAGTACAGACCCAGTAGCACCTGTTAAAAATGAGACTTCCTTCTTTCCTATTCTTAGTTCAACATAAGGTCCCTTGTGATTTATTGGTACTAAAGTATATAGGCTTACCTGTTTTCCTTCATCTGAGTGTTGTCAGTATGGAACTTCCTCACTTCCCTGAATCTGGTGGGATGGAAGCATTGCAGTAGTCCGGTTGCCAGGTGCTCCATTTCTCCTGTTGTCTCTGTCTATAAGGGCATTTCCTCTCCAGTGCTCAGTCCCGCCACAGTTGAAACCGGGTTCATTGGTTGAGGATGGAGGTGGACCAGTAATTTGAGCCTGCCTCTCTCCCCTAGCATTCTGCTGTATACTTCATGGTGGCATTTGCCTACCATTGCCTTGAAACCTTCCTATACCTCTTCCCTTATTTCCCCTGCTTTCATAACTTCTCATTTGCAAATCCTTAAGCTTTTCTTCTGCTTCCCTCTTTTTTCTCTGTGTTCTTAGTGGAATGTTAGCATATTTCAGAACATTTTCTAGTGCTTCTCCTTGCCAATTAAGGAGTACCTGCTTCATGGCACCCTGAACCTGAGGTTGCAAACCTTGCACAAAAGTAGAGCTCACTGTCGCTGCTGCTGTTTCAAGAGGACCTGCAAGGCCAGAATACCTTTCAAATACTGATCTGAGCCTTTCTATGTATTCTCCTGGAGATTCACCTTTATTTTGCTTACAACCAGTTATTTTACTCTAATCTGTCCTTTTAGGACACAACTTAGTTATTGCCTCTAACAGTGCTTCCCTTTTCTCTTTCAGCCATTTATACTCATTCCCCCTTATCTTTGCATTTGTACTTATTCCTGCTTCCTTAACTAATTTTCTGTAAATGTGAGGAGTAACTACTACTTTTAATAACTGACCCAAGTCTGCCAGATTTGCATCATATCATAATAATAATAATATACATTTCTTCCCTAAATTTCACAGTCTTCATTTATTTTAGGAACATTTTTAACTATGTGGTGTAAGTCAGTTAGGGTCCAAGGATGGTGGATGCAAACTATTTTCATCTCTCTAACTTTTGGGATTTGTCTAAGGGGTGCCTGTGCTATAAATTCTTTTTCTTCATCACTAGTTTCCTTTCTAGTTCCCTCACCAGTTTTATGTTCCTCCTGTTTTGCTTTAGCTTGTGTGGTCAGTATTATCAGAGGGTTGCTGTGTCACATGTTTTCCCTGTCTATTTCCTGCTGTGTCACATGTTTTCCCTGTCTATTTCCTGCTGTGTCACGTTTTCCATGTCTATTTCCTGCTGTGTCACATGTTTTCCCTGTCTATTTCCTGCTGTGCCACATGTTTTCCCTGTCTATTTCCTACCATATTCTCCTGTCCCTTTTCTTGTATTACCTCCTTCTTGAGACTGCTTCTATCATCAGGAAGGGTAGAAGGAGGTGGGTAAATGTCACCTTCAAAAAAAGAGGGAGGACGGGACAAAGGTTTATAATCATCTTCAGATGTAGCCTCCTTCTGGCCAGATTAATTACTTCCAGATAAAGGGTAAAGGGATCCCATATTTCTTTTTCCTGATATGGTCTTCAGATCTGTTGCAACAGTTTATGGTTTGTATTTTAACCCACATATGGTAGATTAATTTTCTCTTTTAAAAGCTTCACTATAGCAATCATTAAAAGCATCCCGCTGATCTATCTTTATTTTGGTTCCTTTTTTGCTCTAAAGTTTCTCATAAAGTAATTATTTTAGTGTGATCAAAAGTCCCAAGTTGTGTACATTGTAAAGTGGGGTTTCGTTTTTTAAAATCATGCTACTTAGCTAAATACCAAAGAGTAAAATGGTCACACTGACAGACCAATTAGTAAAAACTACAAGAAAAAAAATAGCCAAACTAGACTTTTCACTGTGTGATACCTTAAACCTCTTCTTCAAGGGATACTACCACAGGGAAAAGAAAAAGAGATCCCCTGAACACCTCCATGATCCATTGCATTCAGAAGAAGAATCTGATTTGGAGCACTCTGCATCTGAAGAAGGCCCTGCTTACATCTCGTATGAGGAATCAGATTCAGATGAAAACCTCCCGTCTGCCTCCCGGCCTGAAGACCTCACTTTTGGAGAGACTCTTCATGCTGTGAGACAACATTTTCAGTGGAAAGCACAAGAATACCCACAGGTCAACAAGAGAGTCAGGGAGTTCTTAGACCTCCCTGAACACAAACCTGTAGTAAGCCCACAATATCTGGAAGTAGTGGAAAATGTTTTTCAGGATGCTTCCTTAAATCCTGACTCACTTCCTCCTCACCCAGAAAGTCTGACTTGTTCTACACGGTCCAGGACTCACATAAATATCTGTTCAAATAGCCAACTAGTGATCCTGAAGTGGTCACCCCAGGCCCTAAGGGGTCTAGGCCTAGTACCTCTAGGAACCCTTTACTTACTGACAAAGAAAGTAGGGCTCTTGATAGAGTTGGAAAGAAAGTCTACACTCTGGCTACCCTTATTATGAGGTCCCTCAACTGTCAGTTCTATATGATCAAGTACCAGCAAACCATTCTTGACCAACTAAAACAAAAGTAATCTGGTCTAGAGGATAAAAACCTTTCTAAAGAACTTTTAGTTCTGTGTCATTCCAGTTTTCAAGTGGCTAAACACTCCCTACACTGTGGTATGATTCCACGGAAGCCTCCTGCAGGGCAGCTGTCACTGGCACTGTGATCAGGAGACACACTTGTCTTAGAGAGCAACTCCTCCCTCACCAGGTGAAAGCTAATCTCCTGGATGCCCCCTTGACAAAGAATGCCTTTTTGGGGATAAAGCTGAAGCAGTCCTCAAAAAGATGGAGGAGAAGGCAAAATCCATGGAGACAGTAAACGGCTTTCTACAAGTGCAACCCCCCAGGTTCAGCAGGAATTTTCCAGACAAACATTGGTCTTTTCCCACCCAATCTGGAAGCAAACAGAGAAAGTCTCAGAGGGACAGAACCCCCAGGCATAGACCACAACAACAAAGATCTAGGCAGTGGACCTCAGAGCCTCACAGACAAGGGCATTCTAGGACACCTGCCACTGCCAGAGAGCAATTATGACTCTCTTCTTCCACCCCTCCTTCCCAACTTCACCCCAAAGCTAGGAGGAAGGCTGTCCTTTTTCTATCAAATCTAGACCCATGTTAGTTCAGATCAGTGGGTTCTAAATATTATTGCCAATGGTTACAAACTCACTTTCAAGGAGCCCTTAAGGTTCTCAGGATACCCATATGTACCCCAAAATAAAAAAAAACTCAGGCCTTAGAACAAATTCAAATTTTGTGTTCCCAGGGAACAGTGGAACCAGTTAAGATCAGAAATGGGAAGGATTTTACTCAAGACTCTTCCTTGTACCCAGAAAAGAAGGGTCTTGGCATCCCTTTCTGGACCTGTCAACTTAAATCTTTTTCTCAGGGTACCAAAATTCAAAATGTTGACCCTGCAGAAACTACTCCCCATGTTAGCCCCTCAGGTATTCATTGTTTCATTAGACCTAAAAAAATGCCTGTCTGCTCATCTCCATATCAAAGTCGCACAGAAGCTTTCTTTGCTTCAGAGCCAGCTCCAGTCATTATCAGTTTTCAGCTCTGCTCTTTGGACTGTCTACTGCACCAAGGGTTTTCACAAAGTGTCTAGCTCCTGCCATTGTTTTCTGCAGGACCAAAAGGGTCCAGATTTATCCAAAACTGGACAGCTACCTAATACAGGCCTTAGACCCGTCAGATGCTCAAAGACCTGAAATTCACACAGGACCTCCAAACCTCCTTGGGGTTCACTCTAAACCTAAAGAAGTCCATCACTGTGACATCTAAACAGATGGATTTCCTCAAGGCACTCCTGGACTCTTCCCTCCAACAGGCCCTCCTCTGCCTGGACAAAGTCACCTTTCTGACCAGCTATTTCCAGAACTTACAGTGCAATCAGTGCATAACAGCCAGAGCATTCTTCATTGCTCTGAGGTACAGGCCATCTTGTATCCTCATGGTGAAACTAGCCAGGCTACACATGAGGAAGCTTCAGTGGTATCTAAAGAATGTGTGCTGCCAGAGAACTAAGTCTCTGAACCCCAAAATACACCTAATACCTTGCCTCAAGCAAGAGCTCACATGGTGGGTACAGGCTTGCACCCAGAATCAGAGCTTGCCCTTCAAAATCTCTCCTCAAGGGCAAACCCTCACCACAGATGCCTCAGACATTGCATGGGGGGCCCATAGCCAACATCTCCAAACCCTAGGGTTATGGAATTCCCAGACCAAGAGGAGGCACATAAATTGAAAAGAACTCATGACAGCTCTAAAAAGACGTCAATTAAACAGCAAAGAACCAAACCAGGAAGTAAATGCACACACAGCCAGGAGATGGAACAGTTCATTGTAAGTTCACCAAAGCAGATTCAATAAATCCAGGTAGGCACCAAACGAATTCAAATAATTCCTTTATTCAGAACCACAGAATGATAACACACAAGCGCTTTCGCTCAGAGAGGGGATATGTTTGTAGTTCTCTATAATACTGAACACCTACCTCGACCCATGTTAAAACCATTCCTAGATTGTTTTTTTGACATCGACATAACTATTTTCGAACTTCCGTGTTTGACTATAGTACAGTCGACGTAGTGCCATTCGACATTTTAATAGTAAACCGGTACATAAGCAGACAAGGAGGCACACACTTCTATGCCCTGTGCCGTCTAGCCATGCAAGGCTGGGAGACAGCATACTTCCTGGGACTTCACCTCTTAGCACAATATCTGCTAGAGAAACAAAGCACCCTTGCAGATCACCTCAGCAGGAACTTGACAGACCCCCTTGAGTAGCACCTACACTGAGATATCTTTATCAGCATAGCTCAAAAATGGGGAACCCCAGAGGTGGACCTCTTTGCCAGCAAGGACAATGCTCAACTGAAGAAATTCTGTACCAGGACAAGACAGGCATCAGCATGGAGAATGGATGCCTTCTCCTTCCCATGGACTCACCTCTTCATTTATGCATTCCACCTCCCACGTGTTCTGCCTCAAGTCCTTCTAAAGATAAGAGAAGATGGCCCAAGGACCATTCTGATAGCTCCAAACTGACCCAGGCAACACTGGTTTTCACTTCTCCTCCAGCTCACCAATCAGAAACCTTACTGCAGAGGGTAGACCTCCTAGCACAAGACAAAGTGAGGATAGTGCACCCCAATCTGCAGACCCTAAACCTTTCAGCTTGGATTATCCCACAGCACCTAACTACTACACTAACTTAAGTCAACAGCTGCAAAACATTCTGAAGAAATCCACGCACTATGAAATCTTATTCAGCCAAATGGAAAAGATTCTCTGCTTGGTGCCAAAGGCACCACTTTGAGCCTAGCTAAGCTAACATTTTGACCATCCTGGAGTACCTGGCCAGTCTAGTGGATAAAGGCCTTTCCTATTCTTCCATAAAAATTCATGCCTCAGCTATCTCTACTCACATTTCTGCTCTTCCAGCAATCTTCTCACACACACCCTGAAAGAATTCCTTAGTGGTGTCATTTACATTAGGCCTCAGGCCCCCCCCCCAAGAGGGAACCCACACCTCCATGGGACCTCAACTATGTGCTGGAAAATTTTGACTTTGCCTCCTTTTGAACCTGCAGCTAATGCCTAATTAAAATTCCTCACTTGGAAGACTGTTCTTCTTTTAGCGATTACCTCGGCTAAAAGGGTCTCAGAGTTAAAGGCCTTAATGGTAGTAGAGCCTTTCATTATCTTCCATAAAGACAGGGTCTCCCTCAGGACTAACCCTTCCTTTATGCATAAGGTGGTAACTGATGTGTCTTTGAATCAAACTATCCATCTGCCTACCTTCTTTCCCAATCGTCAGAACAGGGGAGAAAGATTAGTGCACTTCTTGGATGTGCACAGAATGTTACACTTCCATCTAGACAGGAAAAAATCTTTAAGGAAATTAGATCAGCTCTTCATAACCTTTGCCCCAGATTTGAAAGAAAACCAGATTCTGAACAGACAACTTCCAAGTGGATTTCACACTGCATTTCTTTCTGCTGTAGCCATCATTGCCAAAAAAAAACCCTGATTTGGTTAGACCTCACTCTACTAGGGTCACGACTACTTCTGCAGCTTTCCTTAAGAGGGTCCCCACCAAAGACATTCTGGAAGCAGCCTCTTGGTCTTCTGTGCATACCTTCACAAAACACTACCCCCCGCCAGCTTTCTCAAAATCCAGAGCAGGATTTGCATTTGCAGTCCTGCAGGGGATCCTGTTTTCTCCTTGATCTCCATCCACCCTCAGTTAAGCTTTGGGAATCTTCCCAACTGTCAGGAATGCAGCAGTGAAACATGAAGAACATAGTACAGTTGTGTACACTTACCATAAATCTAAATGTTTGAGTGCATTCACTTTTGCAGTCTTCTTTATGTCCCTCCTACCCCCTTGGCCTACCAGGTAGGCTTAGAATCTCCAACTATGATGACCTTGGTCACTTTCCTAGGCTACCCTGGGTTAGGTAGCCCCTTTCTTTATCCTCCTGTGCTTAACTCCAGGCTCCTCCTACATGGAGCCAAGAAAATACTGGAGTGATGATGCAGGCTGCCTCCCTCTATGCCTGAGTGTACTGATGTTGGTTAATGCATCCGCCAGCCTGGGAGGAGAAATACATTTCTCTGGTACTCGGGCCGGCCGAGGGCTTTCATGGCAGGAAATCCCAACTGTCAGGACTGCAACAGTGAATACACTTGAACATCTACATTTATGGTAAGTGTACACAACTGTACTTTCTGTGAAGAATAAACTAAACAGAAGAAAATTGCCAACTGTATCACTGGTAACCCGAAAAAATGGCACTTGGAAAGAGAGAAACACAAGAACTTGTAGTAAAAACCTCTTCAGGTCAGCTTTATTCACTTAAACATGATGCATACATTAACGCTCTCTTTTACACTGCGTTTTCATTTCTACCACACTTCTTCAGATGCCAAATACACACAACCTGTCAATATCCTATTATATATGCACCCAATTACTATTATATCCAATAAAATCAACTCTCCAATTGTCTCATTAAAAGTAAATTGTCTTGTTGTATAAAATAAAAAAAAACAGCTCTGCTTTTTATATAAAAACATCATATATAAAACAGTCTAAACGTTTGTGAATTAAACATTTCAACATGAAAGTACCATGTTAAAATTTATACTTTATTCTTTGTTATGTAATTTTCTAAATCTATAAATGTTACCAAGTATGTTGTGTATCTTAAAATGTTATATTAAAGCTCCATCTACTTGACAGTTTGAAAAGTTTTTTGAGAAAAATACAATATATTTCTATGAGGTGAAACCATGATGTCTTATATATTATACAAGGTCAAACAAAACTGGTTTTATTTTTCTATTAAAAACTTTTCATAAAACAATTTTTGTTTTCTTCCTATTATAACTTTGCAGCTCTCATTTTCAAAAGTGGAGTGATGGAAATCCTTTCATGTAATTTGCCACCATTCTGTGAAGAATGTTTATCCACCTTCCTTTTCCCATATCTTGGGCAAGCTCTGTGCAAACTGTTTCACTGTAGTTACCCCTGAAAACCAATGCTCCCAGCTGCATTTCTTGTAAATTACTGTACTCCCAGTTTGAAGTCTTCTCCTGCCATAACAATTTCCCACTGAATCCTGATAAGAATTCTTGCCATATCCCCAAATCCTTCTGCATTCTTTCAGTCACCTTCACCCCATGATGCAGTTTTGTACAGCTCTGCCTCTCATTGTCAGCTGTCTCATGAAGGATCTTCCCATTAACATAGCCCTGTATGCAAAATTCAACAAACATACTACAGTTTGTAATTCCTTTAGTTATTCTCTTTGCCTCCTTCACCATCTTTATTGTCTCTTCATGTTTTGTTACTTTTTCTAATGGCAAATGGACACCTTCTGCCGTTGTGTTGATTTCAATGCCCAAGAAGGACAGATGAGTTATCAGCTCCTCTGCTTTGTCTTTGGCTGTGGGTATAATCAAGTGAAAATGCCTGCAAATACGTCCAAAATACCTAAGCCTATACCATATTCTTATAAAGCTGCAGGGCTGACAAACAAAAAGTCATCTGGATAATAAGTGACCTTGCACAGCCACCCTTGTACACCCTGCCACATTACCCATTACAGGAATGAGATTAACGTTTCAAAGACCATGCAAGATGCTGCAGTTCCATAGGCATTTGGCAATCCACACAGTAATCTCTAGCCACTTTAAAATTGAAATGCTATAAATCCTGTTCCACGATGGGCAGCAACCAAAAAGCTTATTAAGCATCGGTCTTTACCATTGTTGCCTCTTATTCTTAGCTTTCACCATATTCAGTACTTTGTCAAATGATATACAAGATGCTGAGGTATTGCCTTCCCCCGCTGCAACATTAACAGTTGTAGGAAGAAAAGATTAAGTGTTTAAATTCCCCTTTTCTGACATCAGTTCCAGTAGATCAACTCTCAGATTTGTATGTGAGTGTGTTAAGAATAGTCCTTTTACCCTTATCATTTGCAGCTCCTTGTGAAACATATTCTTCAATGTCTGGGCTTAATCTAGCTTACATTAATTTGTTCACTTTATATATTTCCCTTTCCCCTTTGAATAGCATCATAAATCTATTTGTAAAACTAGTTTCACAAGTCCACTTGTAACACTAGACTCCAGCATCCTAATTGCTTCTTTATCTGGGTGCACATATAGCCATATTTACATTTTTTTCTGTTCATATGGGACAACACTCACTACCCATAGCAAGGTGTTTTAGCTTGAGGCAGACCAATGCATAACACCACAACCTCAGCATTCTTTTTTAAATCCTTAAGTGCCACCACAATTCAGTGTTCAGGTAATACAACCAAAGCTGAAACAGTTATCTTAGGTACCCTTTTTGGGGCAAATGGCCCATTAATGGTTTTAGTTCAAACTTTACAACATGCGACCATACCCACATCTCAAAAAAAAAAAACATCAGCCACACTACAGTGCTTACTTGCAATTAATTAGCTTTCTCTGAATCTGTAACTTGCAAATATCTCTTCCGCTGACAATGCTGAAGTATCTTCCTGCAATCAGCCATGATAAGGAGAATGCATTGTACTTCTTTTTTCATGGATCTCCCTGTTGTTCCACTGTACTTTACTACTCAACTCCCAACTACCCGTTCCGAATTCCCCTGCCTGTACTTGTCTCACCTACATCCTTCAGTCTGCCTTTCCTTTAGCCTTTCACCTCTGCACCCCTTTGTTTCACACGTTTTTCAATCCTGTCAAAGTTGCTGGGCCTGGGATCCCTTGACGCCTCTCATATTATGGATGTATATTACGCATTAATTTATTTATCCGTCTATTTATTTATTGTAGTGTTGTTGGTGGAGAGGCATGGTCAGTATTTGATGCCTATATATTATGCTATTGTAACATTTGAGATTCTGCAGTTCTCTAGTTTTAATGGTTAATTGTTTTATTTCGTTTTCTAGTACTGTCAAAAGCTTCCACCCAGAAACAGATGGCTCAGAAAGCATACCTTTGTTCTGTGACAGTCTGTGCTTAATCATATATTTCATTTTAACAACCATATCCTCTTTAGTTTCTTCATCTAATAAGCTACCCACTTAACAAGGTCTTTTAAGTACTTTGATAAAAAGGTAGATGAGCAGACAGATGTTAAGGCAGTAGGCTTGAGCACTACAACAATGCTGTTAGTTGGCAGATCTTAGCAACTACAGCTTATATGCACTATATGTTTATATCATTACTAATGCATATATAGTTTCTCTCTGGTGTGTTACCAGTACTGATTTCTAGTTCTGGTGTTAATTTTTTTCTAAATACAAACTTTGAATTAGCTGGCATTATCCCTGTAATGTCTAGTACAACACTTATGTATAAAACTGTGTTCATCAAATTACCTCCTAAGTTTGATAGTCTCACCTTTAACTGTGGTCCTGAATGAGTACTACTTCTGTGGTCATTCCATATGCCCAGAAAATGGAAAATCACAAAAGAATATCAGATTCAGACTTTCTGGGGCTAGAGTGGAATATCAAGATTACTTAGGTGAAAACGGGGAAAAATTATGCTGTTTGACAGAACTTTAGCACCTGCTATTTCTTTAAACCAAGCTGTGTTTACAAAAATATTTACAAATCTCATATTATCAAGGCATTGTGGGTGATATTGTAGGTGATATGTAAATGTTCCATGAAAACAGAAATGTTTCATCACACTGGCTCAGGAGTGCAAAGTGGTTTGTATGTCTTTAATAATGCAGCCAGGCGAGCAAACAAGACTCCTTAATGACTGTGTTGTGTGCTCTTAAGTGCATTACTAGAGTGAATTATTCTTCATCCCATGTGTCTTTGTTTTATATTGGATTTCATTTTGACTTATGGCCTAAATGTTGAAGTTGTAATTCATTTAAGAAATACATTAGTATTTGTTGATAGCTTACTGTCATTGGGCTGTTTCATTTTTTTATATGTTTACATGCATAAATGACGACTGTACATACATTTCCGTCTTTTGCTAGGGCCTTTCTGTTTGGGTCCTATATGCACCTGACTGGGGACTTTTTGCTTTCTTCTTTCAATCAAGCTAGAGATTCTTCCAGATTAATTTCTTTTTGCTGTGCTATTCAATTGCAATTACCATAGCAAAACCTTTCCGACAAAGACCAGCCAACCAACCAGCCATTTTTTTAAACCATGTATTCTGCTGCCAGTCACAATGGTCACACTCTAAGCAGGACAGACCTTGTTATTCTATTCCCTGAAGCAGTCCACAGCTTATTCTGTGGGAACCCAGGTATTTCCAACCAATCTGAGAGACCTAAACTCTCTGGCATGTCTTGCTCCAAGGCCTGCTTCCCTTTGGCTATGCCTGGTGCATCTCTCATAGGAGACATCCAGGAGGGAGAGTCTACCCAACCCACCTCAACTGACTCCCTCTTAACTTAAAGTAGCTTTGATTTTACTAAAAGGATTTCCAGGATTGTGCTCTTCATTCATTCATAGAGAGTGTGCCCGGCAGCCCTGTGAACAAACCTCACATTTGCTACTGGTGTATTCAAGTTTGTTTGTTTAATCACTACCTAAAGGTCTTGTCCATAGCTGATGATAGAGTCAAATGCTAACTAGTAAATGGAGACCATCATCCTATGGCACATCTATCAGTTCACCACCACAGTCTAAACCCAAGTTTGCAGTACTGCTGCTGCTGCACCCTTCCACTGTCAGTCTCTGATCCCATTTACCTTCACTCATGAACAAGACTTGAAGATACCCAAACTACTCCACACCTGGCATAGCTGCTCCATGCTCACCTGCACAGAGCAATCCACTCTTTTTCATAACAGAATGATGAATTCTTAGTTGGAGGCACAGGTTTCTGATTCACACTGAGCAGTGAACTGATCCCCTGCACTCCAGAGATCTTAGCCATTTGAGGCCTAGTGGATAATATCATCTTCAAAGATCCAGCTAGCATATCCCTAAACTGGATACTTTCTGAACCTCAAATGAACCCTGAAGTCCCATCCATAAAAATCATGAACAGAACTGGAGGCAAAACATACCCCTAGCAAATCCCCATGCCCACCCTGAGTGCATTTGACTTAATACTGATAATTATTCTCACCCTGTTAATATAGGGACTGAAATGCATACAACAATAACTCTGGGTGGACCTTGTACTGTTGTAATATATCCATCAAGACATTCTGGGATGCATGAACAGATGTATTCTGCAAGTCCACAGAACACATATAGACCCCAATGACAAACTCTCTCAAACCCTCCGATATCCATGCAAAGACAAATAATTCATCCACTGTTTCAAATCCAAAACAGGATCTAGACTGCCTCTGCTCCTCCCGAATCAAAGGTTCAATTCCTTATCCAAATCCCTCACACATACTTTCTCAAGGAAGCTGAGAAGTGTGAGCCCTCTATAATTATAATACAGGAACACACATTTCTGCCCTCCCTTGTGGAAAATGGAGACCAACACTCCAATTAGACAATTCAGATGCATTGTCCCTACTTTCTATGTAACACTGAAAAGACACAGTATCCATAGCACATCAGTCAAATAGCAATACTCCAATCCTTCAGTATTTCCAGATGGGTCTTATCCACTTATTTTCTGTTATTATTTTGGCACGGTTTAACTTGCACGGTGGTATCATCTACAAAAATGAACAATCCTACAAGCTGCTCCAGGCACTGCCTCCTCAATGCAGGTTGTATCCACCTATTCAAAAGTTTCTCAAACTGTTTCTTCTACCTCCTAACAATGCCCCCATTCAAGGTCAATGCTTCTTCACCCATGTTGAGAACAGGCTTGTTAGATAAATATATTTAGAGATTTATAAATGCATATATACTTCTGTTTATTAAAATATATGTGTAGTAAAAATAACACTGCATGTACACTTCTGTTTGCTAGTTAGATGCATGTACACTTCTGTTTGCTGGAATATATGTAGAAAAATATAACTAGTTAAATGCATGTACATTTCTGTTTGCTAGAATATATGTAGGAACAAAAATAGTCAGTTAAACTGCTCTTAGCTGAGAAGCAGAACGTCATCCAGTTTAAAACATTTTTGTGTCTGGTACAGCTTGAAGGAAAATGCTGACATGGATAACTCCTTAATTCATGTAAAAAAAACATCCAAACTGAATGCCTTACAAAATGTCCAGTACTTGGTACAGACAGATAAGTAACAGGTGCTGGGAGTATGGGAAAACTGCTTTCATATGGAAACATTCACAATAAAAAAGACTCCCTAAAAATCATTCACCTTGAAACAGAACAGACTGTATGACATCAGAAAATACCAAACTAACAGACTGCAAACTCCAAAGATATTAAACAACAATATACTGTTTCATGGACAAGATCTGGATGGTACAGAAGAACATATAAAAAGGACATTAAAAGTGTATGAAGTTAGACCTGTATGCTGGAGAGCATCTTTCATGCTGTTTAAAAGGTTTAACCTGAAACAGTGAAGATGTAAACTATACAGTATTGTACGTCTCGTTTGTTATATAGACAAGTTATTTCAATAGTACTGTGCTGAGTTAAACAAGTTAACTGTATCAGACTTTTATCTTAGCAAGGCACCAAAACAGAGCTGGATTTGGCAGCATCAGTAACTACAAGACTATCATTAAATAGTTTTTCAGTGGCGAGCCTTGCCTGTATTCAAACACAGGGGAAGTGGTGCCTTGTATAAGGTCACTTCAGTAAAAGCACAGTAACTAACATTTATGTATATGATTGAGTCCTGAATAGGAGCACTTCAATTTCCACAGTTTGTAGCAGTACACTTTCTCAGATGTCTGAATCCGGAGTGAGACTGCCATGCAGGAAGGAAGCAGTGCCATAAATTCTCCAGGTCGGTACATTCTCAGGTTCAAATCTGCAACTGCCAGCTTTGTTTCACCCCAGGTTCAAATCTGCAACTGCCAGCTTTGTTTCACCAGCTTTTCAAGTAACTACCAAAGTTTTCCAGTCATCTACAGTAAGCAGCATGGCCAACTGTCCCTGTAGAATTGATAGGAGATCTTGTGTGTTACATGACAGCATAGATACCATTAATCAGGCTAGTAAGAGGGTAGTAAACACAGTATTACTCCTAATGTGTCAATTTTAGACAGTCTATAGAGGTTGTATGAACAGCATATTAGCAAATGTAAACCTTATTAGGGCAAGTTGACAGTCAGGAATTATACCAATGGATTACATTTGACTGGTATCTTAAACAAAAAAATTGTGGTATGACAGTAAATGTTTATTGTGCAAGTCATATGAAACTGCTTTCTGTGTGCAATGTCATAAAAGTACAGTTCAGACTGTCGTTAATAGTATGTAAACAACCAGGTAAAGGTCATATACTTGCATTATTTACAGATGTTAAACAGCTGTCACCACATGTAAAATGTTAAAGTTACAACAGCAGTCAAATCAGTTATTAACAAAATCTTCTGCACATCTTGTTTCACCCTTTAGACAGAAGTGGAATAAAACCACTGCACAGTACAATACAGATAAAAACTAAGACGAGGTTCATGGTGAGCTAACGGAAGAATTTAATAAACTACTAAGAGACAGACAGAGTGAGTTCAGAAAGTTTAGACAAGATATACAAACATTTTTCAGAAGTGCATAAGAGCTTTAGCATTAGCAGAACAGAATACTGTGAAATATCAGACAGTTCATATAGAATCACAGGACAACAAGAATCTAGTTAGTAAAGAGTTAAAGCAACAGTAATTAGCTACACTGACAAAAAATAACTTACTGCATACTATTCTACATTTAGAAAAAATAGTTAGTGTACACAGCAGGACAGGGGCAGCCCGTGCTATCGGACTGCCGGACTGCAGCCCCCTCAACAAAAAAAAAAAAGAAAAAAGAAATTTTTAAAATTGCGGACTTGGCATGCAGTAGTCCAGACTACTGCGAGTCTACTGCGCATGCTCCAGGCAGTCCGGCAGTCCAGGTAGGGAAACATAGGAGACGTCTGTGCACTTTTAAAGTGCACAGACTCGCTGGGAAAACACGTCGGGGCCGGACTGCAACAGCAGCAGTCAGCGTCGGGACTGTGGATTAGGGTTTGGATCGCGGGAATCTCACAGGACTATGGATTATTGCACGGGCATTTGGATTAACGTTATGGAGAATGGGCAGCAAGGACAGGTAAGTGTGTTAATTATTGTTTAGAATGGTAGGGAAGTGTGTGAATGAATGGACTGGTGTGTGTTTATTGTGTAGAATGGTAGGGAAGCCTATTTGAATGGACTGGTGTGTGTGTGTGTGTGTGTGTGTGAAAATGCCCCAGGTGGTGTGGTAGGGAATACATCAGACTTGAACCCTGTACCCTGTATGCAGGTGTTAAAGACTTGAGTTCCCTACCCACCACCATTTGTAAAAAAATTGCAGATTTTTGCCTCATATTTGATCTGATCTGTTCCTCATAATATCTGTCGTTTGTAAATATTCCAATGCTTGATATTTGATGGTGTAGTAGTAGCATTGTTGCCTCACAGCTGCAGGTTCTCAGGTTTGATTCTTGGCTGGGGTTCCTTCTTTGTGGGGTCGTTTGCTTGATATTTGATGGTGTAGTAGTAGCAGTGTTGGGGGTTCCTTCTTTGTGGGGTCTGTTTGCTTGATATTTGATGGTGTAGTAGTAGCATTGTTGCCTCACAGCTGCAGGTTCTCAGGTTTGATTCTTGGTTGGGGTTCCTTCTTTGTGGGGTCTGTATCTTCTCCCTGTGTTTGTGTGGGTTTGCTTTTGTGTCCTCCCATGTTACGAAGACATGTCTGCATTATTTCTTCCTGGGCCTCTGCTGAAAATTGCTTTTTTGTTCCAAGTCAGACTGTCCTGATTAACAAATGTTAAATAAAATTGACAGGCATTTGAATTTCAGACTTCAGGTTTCTGAATGTTTAATTTCTTACATATTTGATGGTGCAGTGGCAGTATTGTTGCCTCATAGCTACAGGATTTGTGGTTTGATTCTTGGCTGTGGTGCCTTCTTTGTGAGTCTCCATCTTATCTCTGTGTTTGTGTGGATTTGCTCTGGTATCCTGCCATTTTACAAAGGCGTGTCTACAGTATTTCTCCCTGGGCCTCTGCTGAAAATTGTTTTGTTCCATCAGAAGTAAAATTGACAGGCATTTGAATTTCAGACTTCATAGTCTTCAGAAAATACATAGTAAAACAACTTTTTATTCTAGCAATAAATATATAGTAACACAACCTTTTATTATAGCAATTTTTTATGTTTATAAGATGACTATTTGAAATTTTTCCTTATTTTTGGGACTGTAATACCCTGTTAGTGGCTTTGTCCAGGTTTTTTGTGCTAAGGTTGACAGCTATGGCAAGAACTGAATTCACTGAATATGTTTGAGGGCTGTATTCCCTCATTACTGGGTTTGTCCAGGTGTTTTGTGCTAAGGGGTTAACAGCTATGGTGAGAACTGAATTAATTAAATGATAGCCATTTAAGTTTCAGTCTTCCTCTCGTTCACAAAATAGCTGATTTGGCGTAGTGGTATGTTGCTCTTGACTGTTTTGCACAGGGACCTTGTCTGTAAAATTACAATGGTAACACAGCATTTTTCTTTCACAAAGCAGGTGATTTGGCATTGTGGTATGTTCTGACTCTTTTTTTGCACAGGGACTTTGGCAGTAAAATGTATGGTGGTACCGTGGTAACACAGCATTTTATTCTAGCAGCTTTCCAAGATTATACAAGCAATGTTTAATGTGTCCCTGGTTTTTGCCCTTTTGACCCACCCCAATAAATTTTGCTTTTTCCAGACTTCTTGTGCTGCGAAGTTGAGATGCAGTTGAGTATTGAGCAGATTTTACAAGGAGCTGAGAGCTGCAGGGAAGAGAAGTTTAGTGCTAATAGCACAACAGGCTGTGTGCTTGCTTTTGATGCAGAAGGTTGTTGGTTCTACTCCCATAAGGGGTGAATGCTGAAAGTTAAGATACTAATTATGAGTCTGTTATCAGTTTGCCATCCATTTCCTATTGCAATATTACTAGCTTATTTTTAATGTAATTTAGGCAATTTATTCCACAGGGGCATCAGACACTTTATTGTTCGATGAAACCATGAAATGTAAAGGTGATTGCTAGCACCAACCTCTTCATTACAGATTTATTTAACGTGGAATTATTTAGATGACTTTTTACTACTTCAGAGATTGTGCATATTTACTGATAATGGTGGACTGTAGAATTGTGCATATTTACTGATAATAGTGGACTGTAGAAGTTTGAGTAGACTTTTATGATGGAAATGTTCTGAATTGGACAGTTTTGTTTCATTGTTTACTGGAAAAATGTTCAAAGCAATAGGAAGGTGTATCAAAGAGCACATGTATGTTTCATATGCAAGGGGCCTATGATTTGAAAACAGCCCAGAATTAATTTTTATCTGCCACGAGTAAAATGTATTTTCTTTGAATGTGGATTTTAATGTTGTTTCAGTGAATGTGAGTTTCAAGGGCAGAGAAGGTTTAATGCCAAGTTTGTTATGTCTTAGTGTTTGTGCTGTAAAATGCAAAAATAAAACTTTCAAATGAAGTTCAAATCATCATAGAAGTAAATCAGTATGCACATTAGTGTTTATGGTAAATGGAGTGAAATAGCAAATTAATGGATCGTTGGAATGGCTGCAGGGAGGCTCCATTCGACCAGGGTTTTGTGAGGGGGAAGGGCAGCAAACTTAGACAGCCCCAGCTGAACCATACCTCCCAACTGTCCAGATTTTCAAAGAATGAATAGATGCTTTGCTTCTTATTTTTGATTTATTCCTCATAAAAAATTGTGGTTTTCTGGCAAATCATTTAGGAATTATGTCACTAAATAATGACACACCTAGTTTCAGAAAAATGCATGCTAAAGTAAGACCTGTTCTATCAACTGTCCCAGTTTATAGAAGAGCATTTTTTAGTACTGTTTATATGTTCCCCCCAATATATTTGGCCTTGTCCAGATTTATGTCCCAGTTTATACAAAAGCAATTTTTAGTACTGTTTATATGTTCCCCCAATATATCTGGCCTTGTCCAGATTTATTGCATTAACAGGTTGAGAGGTACATGCAAATAAATTGCTTTATAGAATTAGGCATAGCCAAACCTCTGAACTGTCCCTGATTTTGACTCAAAATGTTGCTCTTCCCCTAATGATTCCTCCGCAAAATAGCAATTTTGGAAGAAAACATGGAGGGTTTATAATTAAGAAATAACTGTAATAATCAGATTACTTTTATTTCAGAAATGCATGTAGATTATTTTATTTTGTCAGCTGCTCAAGTTAGCAGTACTAATATTAAAGTGTCCCTTCTTTGACAGGTTCCCATCTGTATTGTGTTGCTATTTTATATTTTTACATCACATTTTTTGGTCCATTTTTCATAAAATTGTGTTTTTTGGCAAATTAGTGACAAATAATTAAAGACTGAAGTTAGAAAATAATGACAGACATTTGAGTTTCAGATTTCATACCATTCAGAAAATTCATACTAATGCAAGACCTCTATTAGCTTTCTAAGGTTATAAGAGCGATATTTAAAAATTGTCCTTATTTTTGGGCCTTTGTCCCATTTCTTTGTATGGCTTTGTCCAGATTTCTTGCTCTGAGGTTGAGAGGTATGACAAATGTGTCAGGGCCATCACAAGTCAGCCAGAGACATTTCAAACTGTGACATACTTGTTACACCCCACTCCCCATGTAGTGACTCTGGATGTGTGAAGCAAGGCAAGGAGTAGTTATGCAGTGTAAATGTGCAGAGAATCCCACCCATCCAAGGTAGACACAAGTACTAGAGTGGCTTTTCATCTGTCCTTGATTTTTGCAGAATGGTCTGGTTTCTGTCATATTTTTGTACTGTTGATTTATGCTTATTACTCAAAGTGCATGTTGCTCTGTGTTTAAGTAGCAATACTTTAATGACCATCAGGTAAGCTTGGCTGAGATTGCAAGATGCAAGTAAGCTTTAATAAGCATACTGTTAAAGAATTGCCAACATTGAAAGCCTTTCTGTTGCCATGTAGAGAATACTTAACTAGATAATGTATAAGCCTTGGGTATTGAAATGCATATGCCAGTATTTGTAATAAAGGACAGAATTACATTATTTTAAGAGTCTCATTACACTTGGAGACTTACAGTCATCTCTGCAGGCTTTAACCATAAACCGAATGCCAATCGTGTGGTCTATAACCTGTACAGTAATCCTTTTAAGCAATGTATCTTGAGCTTATTTCTTGTTTGCTTTTCATTTTTACTTTGATCATGTTTTCCCCATGAAACAAGTAGTTGTTAGGCAGCAGGTCTTTTTGGATAAGTAACATTTTTACAAGTGGGGGCATCAGAGATTTCTACTTTCAGCATGTTACTTTAATAAAGCTGAATATAAATTATAATTAGAACTGCAGTGCAAGAAGTGGTTTGAGTTGAGTGCTGCTTGTTTTTCTTATACTTGATTTTGACTGGCATTCCATTAATGTATTTAAAAAAAGTAATTTATTTCTTCATGCCTCACAGCCTTTTTGTTTCCATCTAGATATTAAGCTGTCATGCAGCCAATGCATTGAAATATTTTTATTCTTCTACACTTCATTTTGTCTTGATTGGACTCTCATGACAACTGTTTGGCACCCAATGCAGTATATTTAGTTTTGTGGTTTGCTACTACAGGTGTTTGTGTGTGTGGTAGGGAATACCTCAGGCTTGAATCCTGTACCTTGTATGCAGGTTTTAAAGACCTTAATTCCCTACCCACCACCATTTGTGAAAAAAACTGCAGATTTTTGCCTCATGTTTGATCTGATCTGTTCCTCATAATATATGTGGTTTGTAAATGCTGTAATGCTTGATATTTGATGGGGCAGTTGTAGCATTGTTGCCTCACAGCTGCAGGTTCTCAAGTTTGCTTCTTGGCTGGGGTGCCTTCTTTGTGGGGTCTTTATCTTCTCTCTGTGTTTGTGTGGGTTTGCTTTTGTGTCCTCCCATGTTACAAAGACATGTCTGCATTATTTCTTCCTGGGCCTCTGCTGAATTTTTTTTTTGTTCCAAGTCAGACTGTCCTGATTAACAAATGTTAAATAAACACTAAAAACTTGTAACCAAAAGGATATGTTAAATAAAATTGACAGGCATTTGAATTTCAGACTTCAGGTTTCTGAATGTTTAAGTCTTTGCATATTTGATGGTGCAGTGGTAGTATTGGTGCCTCACAGCTATAGGTTTCCTGGTTTGATTCTTGGCTGGGGTGCCTTCTATGTGGAGTCTGCATCTCCTCCCTGTGTTTGTGTGGATTTGCTCTGGTGCTCTGTCATTTTACAAAGACGTGTCTGCAGTATTTCTCCCTGGGTCTCTGCTGAAAATTGTTTTTATTCTGTCAGCAGTAAAATTGACAGGCATTTGAATTTCAGACTTCATGTTCTTCAGAAAATACATAGTAACACAACCTTTTATTCTAGCAATTTTCTAAGTTTGTAAGAGGAATATTTGAAATTTGTCCCTATTTTTGGGACTGCATTCCCTCATTATTGGCTTCGTCCAGGTCTTTTGTGCTAAGGTTGACAGCTATGGCAAGAACTGAATTCACTGAATGTTTGAGGGCTGTATTCCCTCATTACTGGGTTTGTCCAGGTGTTTTGTACTAAGAGGCTGACAGCTATGGTGAGAACTGAATTCACTAAATGATAGCCATTTAAGTTTCAGTCTTCCTCTTTTACAAAGCAGCTGATTTGGAGTAGTGGTATGTTGCTCTGTTTTGCACAGGGAGCTTGGCAGTAAAATGTATGGTTCTAGCAACTTTCCAAGATTATACAAGCAATGTTTGTGTCCCTGGTTTTTGGGCTTTTGACCCCCAATACATTTTGGCTTTTCCAGTTTTCCTGTGCTGCAAAGTTGAGTATTGAGTAGATTTTACAAGAGCTGAGAGCTGCAGGGAACAGAAGTTTAGTGCTGCTTAAGTGAAGTTGGTTTGCCTTGTTAATAGCACAACAAGTTGTGTACTTGTCTTTGATGCAGAAGGCTGTGGGTTCTACTCCCACAAGGGGTGGATGCTGCTGTACTGAGAATGTTCTCCTTGGTGAAGATACTAACTATGAGTTCGTTATCAGTTTGCCATCCATTTCCTCTTGCAATATTACTAGCTTATCATTTTTAATGTAATATAGGCAATTTATTCCTGAGGGGCAACAGGCACTTTATTTTTCGATGAAACCATGAAATATAAAGGTGTTTGCTAGCAGCAATCTCTTCATTAGTTACAGATTTCTTTAATGTGGAATTATTTAGATGACTTTTACTTCTTCAGAGATAGTGCATATTTACTGATAATGGACTGTAGAATTGTGCATATTTACTGATAATGGACTGTAGAATTGTGCATATTTACTGATAATGGTGGACTGTAGAATTGTGCATATTTACTGATAATGGTGGACTCGGAAGTCTGAGTAGACTTTATGATAAATGTTCTGAACTGGGCAGTTTTGTCATTATGGGTGCATGCATTTTGTTTCATTGTTAACTAAAAAAATGTTTAAAAGAAATTTAAAACCGCCTCTAACAACTGTAATATATTGTACAAGGAATATAATTTAGTACAATGAGGAAGGTGTATCAAAGAGCACATGTATGTTTCATATGCAAGGGGCCTATGATTTGAAAACAGCCCAAAATTAATCTTTATCTGCCACTGGCAAAATGTATTTTCTTTGAATGTGGGTTTCAATGCTGTTTCAATGAATGTGAGTTTCAAGAGCAGAGAAGTTTTAATGCTAAGTTTTCATTGTGAGACTGCATTGCTTTGTTTAGTAGATGACTAAGTGTTTGTGCTGTAAAATACAAAATAAAACTTTCAAATGAAGTCCAACTCATCATACAAGTAAAGCAGTATGCACACTAGTGTTTATGGTAAATGGAGTGAAATAGCCAAGTAATGGTTCATAGGAATGGCTGCAGAGGCTCTTCAACCGTGATTTTGTCGGGGGGGAAGGGCAGCAAACTCAGACAGGCCCAGCTGAACTATACCTCCCAACTGTCCAGATTTTCAAAGAATGAATAGATTTTTGCTTCTTATTTTTGGTTTGTTCTTCATAAAATTTGTAGTTTTCTGGCAAATCATTTAGAAATTAAGTCACTAAATAATGATACACTGAGTTTCAGACTTCATAACCTTCAGAAAAATGCATGCTAAAGTAAGAACTGTTATTCTATCAACTGTCTCAATTTATACAAGAGCAATTTTTAGTACTGTTTATATGTTCCCCCAGTATATTTGGCCTTGTTCAAATTTACTGCATTAAAAGGTTGAGAGGTACATGCAAATAAATTGCTTTATAGAATTAGGCATAGCCAACCTCTCAACTGTCTCCGATTTTGGCTTAAAATGTTGCTCTTCCCTAATAATCCCTCCATAAATAGCAATTTTGGAAGAAAACATGGAGGGTTTACAATTAAGAAATAACTGTAATAATCAAAGTTATAGATTACTTGAAATGCATGTAGATTCTTTTATTTTGTCAGCTGCTCAAGTTAGCAGTACTAATATTAAAGTGTCCCTTCTTTGACAGGTTCCCAGCTGTATTGTGTGGCTATTTTATATTTTTGCATCACATTTGGTCCATTTTCATAAAATTGTGTTTTGGCAAATTAGTGACAAATCACTAAAGACGGAAGTTAGAAAATAATGGCAGACATTTGAGTTTCAGATTTTATACCCTTCAGAAAAGTCATACTAATGCAAGACCTATTCTATTATCTTTCTAAGTTTATTAGAGCAATATTTAAAAATTGTCCTTATTTGTGGGCATTTGTCCCACTTCTGTGTATGGCTTTGTCCAGATTTCTTGCTCTGAGGTTGAGAGGTATGACACATGTGTCAGGGCCATCACAGTCAGCCAGAGACATTTCAAATTGTGACATACTTGTTGCACCCCACTCCACCATGTACTGACTCTGGATGTGTCCAAGCAAGGCAAGGAGTAGTTATGCAGTGTAAATGTGCAGTGTCCCCATCCAAGGTAGACACAAGTACAACAGTGGCTTTTCATCTGTCCTTGATTTTGCAGAAAGGTCTGGTTTCTGTCATATTTTTGTACTGTTGATTTATCCTTATTACTCAAAGTGCCTGTTGCTCTGTGTTTAAGTAGCTATGCTTTAATGACCATAATGTAAGCTTGTCTGACATCATAAGATGCAAGTAAGCTTTAATAAGCATACTGTTAAAGAATTGCCAACATTGAAAGCCTTTCTGTTGTTGCCATGCAGAGAATACTTGAGACTAGATAATGTATAAGCCTTGGGTATTAAAGGACAGGATTCCATTATTTTAAAAAGCTCATTACACTTGTTGGAGACTTCCAGTCATCTCTACAGACTTTACCCGTAAACTAAACAGAATGCCAATCATGTGTGGTCCATAACCTGTACAGTAATCCTTTAAGCAATGTATCTTCAGCTTGTTTCTTGTTTGCTTTTCATTTTTTACTTACATGTTTTCCCCATGAAACAAGTAGATAGTTGTCAGGCAGCAGGTCTTTTTTGGATAAAAAACATTTTACAAGTGGGGGCATCACAGAGATTTCTACTTTCAGCATGTTACTTGGCACTTTAATAAAGCTGAATATAAATTATAATTAGAACTGCAGTGCAAGGAGAAGTGGTTTGAGTTGAGTGCTTCTGGTTTTGCTTGTACTTGATTTTGACTGGCATTCCAGTAATGCATTTAAAAAGTAATTTATTTTTTCATGCCTCACAACCTTTTGTTTCCATCTAGATATTAAGTAAGCTGTCATGCAGCCAATGCATTGAAATATTTTTATTCTTCTACACTTATTTTTGTCTTGATTGGACTCTCATAATGATGGTTTGCCATGCCACCCAGGGGAGTGTATTTAATTAAAGTTAGTTTTTGTGGTTTTGAGCATAGCCCCTCCCCTTTCTGGTTGGCCACACCCCTTCCTATTGACCCCACCCATTCAGCTGGCTCCTGCAGCCCCCCTTTGATTTGAAGTCACCAGCCGCCACTGCAGCAGGATCTAATGCATGAACCAATAATTCCCAAATCCAAAACCTTAAGATAAGCACAGGCTAGGCTCCAGATACTTTTATTCCATCGAAACAAACACAAGCGCTTTCACATAAATGCTTCCTCAGGTGTATATCATATTCAATCAAAACACCTTTCTTATACCATACAATCATGGTCATCTGATCTTTTCTAAAGCAAATTTCACACGCCTCAAAACCGAGGCGGAATCCTTCAAAGCCCCCGGGCCTGTGGAAAATACGGCCCAGACTGCAGAATCCTTTATAAACGCATTCTATGAACACCTTCAGGAATGCATGGATCATGCAATCCCAAATAAAACCAAGACCCAATCCTCCAAAGGCAGACGTCTTGTCTGGTGGACCCCAACCATAAACAAACTATACAATAGAAGGAGGAAGCTACTACATGATAGAGCAAAATCCCAAAGGAAGGCATCTCTGATCAGTATTAGCAAAAAACTACGGGCACTCATAAAATCGTCTAAGGCCAGCTTCGAGAGAAAAATTGCACCAGGACACTAAGGATAATCACAAGGCTTTCTTTAGTTATGTTAGGAACCTGGGTGGGAATTCCCAGATATGCTCAGAATTGGTCTAAAATGACAAAAAATACAGAGCCCACAGACATTGCCAACATCCTAGCTGACAGGTTCAGTGCAAACTTCTCCCCCCCCCACCAAAAGGGCAAATATATATCCCAACAGAGTGCTGCCCCCCTGACATCTCAGATGCTCAGGTAAGAGCCGCCCTCTCCAAAGCAAAAAACACAGCATCAATGGGACCAGATGGTGTCCCGGGCTGCGTCCTACATGAACTCAAGAAGAGCTAAACCCAAACATAAAACTACTGTTCAATCTTAGCCTTACTACAGGATATGTACCCAAAGAGTGGCGTACAGCAACAGTGGTCTCTCTCCACAAAGGTGGTGCCTCAATGGATCCTGGTAACTATCGCCCCATAAGCCTGACTAGCTTGGTCTGCAAAGCTATGGAAAGGATCATCATGGACCTCATAAATAAAGATATTGGGGACCTACAGACACTGGATCCTACCCAGTTTGGCTTTGTTAAGGGCAGATCCTGCCTCTTTAACCTGGTCGATTTCTTTGAAACAGTCACCAAGGCCATTGACAAGGGGAAGGTGGTCCACACAGCCTACCTGGACCTCAAAAAAGCCTTTGATACAATACCCCACTCGGGCATTATAGATAAGCTCACCAGCTTAAATATAAACCCCTATGTCACTAGATGGGTTGCAAACTGGCTCAAGGACAGAACCCACATGGTTAGAATTGCTGGAGCCATGTCAGACTCCAAACCAGTTACAAGTGGCGTCCCACAAGGCTCAGTCCTGGGACCTCTCTTGTTCGGTATATATTTCTCGGCGGTATAGGCCAACACAGAAGGACTGTGGCTGAACAAGTTCGCAGATGACTGCAAACTGGGCACCATAATTGACTCTCCAGCCGACACAAGTATCCTCCAAAAGGGCCTCATAGAAACAGACAACTGGTGCCAGAGCCATGGCCTCAAGCTAAACGCCAAAAAGTGTATAGTCATCCCCTTTGGCAAAAACAAAGTGCCTACAAATTGCCACATAGGTGGTAATCCATTAGGTACAGAAGAAGTCATTAGGGACCTGGGGATCCAAGTTGATAGCAATCTCTCATTTGACAACCACATGGCCAAAGTTGTTAGAAAAACATTTTATATAGCCCACCTAATCATGAAGGGATTCACATCTAGATCAGGGGAGGTCATTGTGCCTCTTTACTCATCCCTCATCAGGCCCATAATTGAGTACAATGCCCCTTTTGGGATGTACCTTACCAGACACCTGCAGCAACTGGAAAGACCCCAAAAGTACCTCACCAAGAGGATCAAAGGGCTCAAACAGATGCCATATGCTGCCCGGTTAAAGAAATTCCAGCTCTACTCAGTGGTATACCGCCTGCTCAGAGGTGATCTGTGCCTGACGTATAAAGCCATGTCCAACCCGGAATTAATGGACATGCTGCACCTCAGAAAATCCAAATCCCATCGAGCTACATGCTTGAGAGACTTGAACCTCAGCACTGGAATAAATAGGACATGCTGGAGGGACAGATTCATAACCCAGAGGCTCCTTTCACTCTGGAATAGAATCCCAGTCCAGGTTAGGCAGAGTCCCACATTGACTCTCTTCAAGAGGAATCTTGAAGAGTGGATGGGAGATCGTAGGTTTACCCCGGCTATCACTTCTGTGTCACTGTTAGACAGAGGCACAGTATACTAACCTCAAAAAAAAGGAATAGCAAAATTAATTTAAAATGGGTGGCGAAAGCCAAACACACTCTGGCTAGGCTTATAAATGCCCTAGGGCAGATAGCCTAGTATGAACCTATGAACCTATGAACCTATTAATAAATACTTAAAGGTATACACTCCTTATGACTAATGCTTCATTTAAAAAATACACACAATTTTAAAAACTTGTTTAAAAGTTCACATATAAATACATACATGAAAACATAAATATGTTAAAATAATATTTATATATTAAAGTATAACATTATCTGGGCAGTGGCCTATTTTTGTTTTTTACAATATTTTGTAATTGTATAATAGCACCAGGAGTAGCAGAAACCCTGACAAAAAAAGGTATACAAAAGTTATATTATTAATATAATGTCATACTGAGTACATAATAATACAAATAAAACCCAAGTTTAAAATGTATGCATAGTTATGCAAATTACAAATACTTATAATAATTGTTTTACAACTGCATTCTAATATCAGTTTGCAAGTGTATAAACAGATGACTAAAGGTAAAGAAAGTGCTGAAGGAGTTAAGGGATGTACTATGGTCTACAAAGTCTGGAATGCCCAAGAAGGGAAAAAAGTAAGAGATTTTGTTTTATGTGAACTCAGATCTTCCCAGGCTGAGATGGGTAGTTACAAGGAATGTTGGGGAGATAAAATGTTACCGGTACTGAAATTTACATGGTTGAAAACAAGACTGGCTGCCAGGCCAGGTGGCTTGCGTTTTTCTAAAACATTATTGTTACTAAAACATAATTGTTAAGTGTTCACGTGCAGCACTAAGCAAAACGCATGTGAGTCTGCAGAGAGCCTATATGGTAATTGCAATAAAACATCACAATTGTGCATGTATATCATTAATAATCTGTTTGCAGGTAAATGCTAAAAGTAAAAAAAACTCAGTTACACCAAGTACAGCCAGCAGATGAGCCATGATATGCAGTACAAATAAATTATGCAGGTCCCTTGCCAACAACAAAGGGGGGGGTACAGATACCTACTAGTAGTAGTGGATGTCTTTTCAGAATGGGTAGAGGCAATTCCTACTAAAACTATGACAGCAAAGGCAACAGCATAAGCGTTACGTCATTGGGGATGGCCAAAACTATCAAATCAGACAATGATCCACAGTTTGTTAGTGACCTAATAAAGCAAATGTGTATCTTTCCCTATTGCAGAGTGTCACAGTCTGGGTAACTGCCAGAGGGCAGGCATACATTCATTTCTCACAGTATGAAGCAAATAAACAATATTACAATAAAATGCTGCATACTACAAGGAAAAACGGCACTCTTTCAATTTTACACTGACTCTATAAACAGTACTGCAGAAGGCACTAAAATAAAGGTACAAGAAAAAACATATTGGTCTGTGTTATTAAAAGACAACCTTGCCTTTTTATTGTCATCAAGTGATTAGGGTACAATCAACATGTACGGCAGTGAGACAAAAATACCAGGAATACATTTTAATGTTTCAGTAATGTTTCAGTAATGTTTAATCATTGTAAACTGGACTGAGTGTACATTACAACCTATGTATGTACAAATGCAAAAACATTCTGTACAAGCAAGTGTATGCTGTACAGTAAATGGTTTAATATGTAAACAACATTATTCAGTGTATAAACCATGTTTTCTACAACATTCTGTAAATCTGTGTAAATAAACAATTTTGCTGTCAAGTTTTAAACTGTTTTCAAAATTGCTCCTCAATTAATTTGTATGCATAGTAACAAATCAAAGCTTAACATTAATAACACATATGTGTTTACCCCAGAAAACAAGACTGTAATGTATTTGCAATGGAATCCACAAGCATTATCAATGATTAATGTGAGATTTTCACTAGAATCACTATATAAAGTCCTAAATGAAAGCAAACAGTGAATTCAGCAATTGCAAAGGTTAATAAAACAATCCTAACTCTTAAATTAAATTCTGTAATTGTAAAAAATAAACTAAGCAAGCTTGCAGAAAAGACTAAAGCTGATACAGCTCATAACTTGAGGGACATTTCTACAGGATGGTCTTCAAAAGAAAAAAAGTTGTTAAATTAAATAATTCATCCAAATTTAGTAGTAATGGTTTTTGTCATTTTAACTTGCTGTATCAGAAGAAAGCTAAAGGTTTTTTTTCCTAATATGTTTTCCGTAAATCATAATACCAAAAAAAATGCAAATCAATGCAAACTGTTTTATGTAATTAAAATAAAAAGAGAACTGTTTTATACAGTACAGACAAATAAGAAACAGGTGCAGGGAGTATGGGAAAATTGCTTTTATACGGAAGCATTCACAATAAAATAGACCCCATAAAAGTCAATTCACCTTGAAACAGAACAAACTGTATGATATCAGAAAATACCAAAGTAACAGACTGCAAATTCCAAAGATATTAAACAACAATATACTGTTTCATGGACAAGATCCGGATGGTACAGAAGAATAGATGAAAAGGACATTAAAAGTATATGATGTTAGATCTGATTTCTTGTTAGATCTGTATACTGAAAAACATCTTTCATGTTGTTTAAAATGATTAACGTGAAACAGTAAAGCTGTAAACTATACAGAACTGTATGTGTCGCCTGTTATACAGACAAGTTATTTTAATAGTACTGCACAGAGTTAAACAAGTTAACTGTATCAGACTTTTATTTTAGGAAGGCACCAAAATAGATCTGCATTTGGCAGCATCAGTAAGTACAAGACTGTCATTAAATAATTTTTCAAGGCTGAACAATGTCCCCAGTCCCAACTTGCCTGATTGTTTATGAGACTCTCTTTTAGGCCATAAAAATGTTACTCCATGTTTCTCCAATATTGTTTATGAGACTCTCTTTTAGGCCATAAAAATGTTACTCCATGTTTCTCCAATACCTGTCTTGGTAACTCCAGCAGTTGTTTGCTCCTATAACCCAAATTTGGAGGTCCTTCTCCTAGCACAACTTGAGAGATGACAACTTCCTTCCACACTGATGTCTGTCAGTGGGTACTGGGTCCAAGCTTTACTGTCATAACAGAACCAATCATTTTCTGGCCATAGGCCTTGTCTATTGCCTCAACTGTCTGTTAGTGGGTACTGGGTCCAAGCTTTACTGTCATAACAGAAGAATCATTTTCTGGCCATAGGCCTTGTCTATTGCCTCAACTACTGAGTTCATGAATGGAGTACATTTATACTTGATGTTCCTGGCCACCCAAGGTATATGATAGATTTTTTCAGAGGTGGTAGTTGAACTCATGTGTCGCAAATGTATTTTATAGGCATTCCCAAAGTACCCTCAATACATGTTTGGGCCTTCTGTATTTGTACATCTGTTGCCATAGCCATCGGGTCCAACATTGCACCAAGTGCTGACCATTTCACACAGTAGCACCCCTGTTAACCTGAGTGTTTAGAATATAAGGTTTCAGTTCATACAGTGCAACTGCAAAGTCAGCTATCAACCTTTGGATTAATATGCTCAAGGACCAAGTGCTTTTTTTAAAACTCCTTTATTAAATTATCAATTAAGGCACAGGCACATAGACTTTCATAAAAAAAGCTAATCATATTAACATATGTCATATTCATACATTATACATTACATACATGTTTCTTTCTTTTTAATAATTCCGCACCAGCATTAGATAAATTGTTCAATTCCTGCCTTCCCTTAAACCTCACACCTCATACTGAGCATTGTTCAGCATGTATTATATCCAAAAAATCCATTTATTTCTATGTAATTTGCTTCTTCCTTATTCTAAAGATCTAATTTCTAGTTATTTTATCTCCTTAAAATATTCATTACTTCTATTATAGTTGGTTTAGATTCTGTTTATGAGAATCTCTTTTAGAGATTCTGATTTCCATTTTCTAGTAATTGCTTTTTTTTGGCAGCCGATAGTATTAAACATAATAAGTCCTTACAATGTATACACAATTTAGATCCTGCATCATATCTCAAATGAATCATTTCTTTTGTTATAGCCATTTGCTCTCCCATACACTGTATGGAATTTTTAAAGTCCACCAACTCTTTACCTCTCTTTTTTCATCACACCTCCAGTATTTGCTATATACTTTTGCACCATATAGATATTCTCTATTTGTTTCCCTATAAATCACCTTTTCAGTCTCTCTTCCCAGTATTTTCTAATCTCCTCTAATTGACTCATAGTTATCATGCAATATTTTATATGCCCTACTAATTATGCCTTTTTAACAGCAGCGTCTGTTCCAGATTCTACTAAAAACCCTACCAGAGCAGGTCTTTCACTTAGGACTTCCCTATCCCATTCTTTTTTCCTATACTCTGATATCAATCTCTGATAGGGAAAAAGTATCTTGTGTTTGAACATTGCACTTGCCATGGATAAGCTATAACTCATACAAAAGTCTAATAACAACGCAACATTTAGGTTCTGGTCAGGTAAGTCAGACCTCCCAATCCTCCTCTTAAGCAACTTGGTAGAATTACACAGCCAGTTAGTGGCAGCCTGTCAAACACAATTCTTATGGTCCATATTAAAACTGAGTACTACAAATTGCCATTTAATGTATAGTCATAAAAACTGAATTTTTCTTTCCATGACTTGCAGACATATTGAGGGACCTTTTCATTTACCAGCACCAACATCAACTGTACGTCCCTTGGATGGGAACTTCTAAATATATCCTTATCCATGGCTTGCATCTCCAAAGGGTAGTACCAGAGCAGGAGAGAATCTAGCCATGAATAAAAAGCCAAATACTGTGTATATTGCGAAGACCAGTTATATACAGCTTGTACATTTCAACATCCCACCCAAGCAGTGGCTCCTCTTACAGTAGTGAAGTGACATTATACATTCCAAGAGTGAATTTCTATTACCAGAGTTTAGCTGACCTAATCTGATCCTGTCCTGCCTTCCTCCTGATGGCATTTCACTTAATCCCTACCTTTTGGCAGTGAGTCCACATGGTGAAACATACAGTTTTTTAGAGTGAGCCTAACTGGTCTATGTGGATTACCTGGCTACCAAGTGCTCACTGTTAAACTTCACTTTCATACCTGGTTCCAGGGATGTGCTCTGCTTCCCTGTTCTGTGTGAGGGTCCTTAACTTTTTGAATGAGCTGTCTTGAGATCACTTTTTTGGATTGTTGTATATCTCTTCCTCTTGTCTAATTTGCGATGAGTAACTCTACCAGGATCACAAAGCTTCAGACAGAATAGCTCTGAGGATCACTGGTGCATGCAAATCCCTCCTCTATAATACGGTCGCAGTCTCACAAGGGCAAAGACAGCCAACATATTACAAAGATGATAGGGTTTTGCTCTCATAGCAAACGCTACTTTTGAAACAATTTTATGCAGCACACACCATATGGAAAATCATGACTGTGGATGACACTCCATTCTTCTTGCTAGCTTTAGACACCCCTACACTGTATCCAGATTCTGTACAGTTGTGTTTTCAGGTGTTGTTTGATATTGGAGAACTGTCTTATGGGTGGTCCTTGTTATGAACAATACTTTAGTTCACAGAGACGTTAGAGTGCCATCTATGAGATGTCAGGAAGACTATTTCATTCTGAAGGTTTTGAAATAATAGCAGTAACAACAATATTTTTCATATTATGTATGCATGATTCAAAGAACACGTGCAGTACCAGGATCTTCAGTTTCTAAGGTATAGGCAGCAGCAGCTGCACAGACTAACAAAAGCCCTTTTTTAATAAAATATTGTTTTATAACTGGAGGTATAACAACCTGTGCAATATAAAAGGTACTACATGAGTTAATTGTACATAATGAAGGTTGTTAATATATTTTGAGATTTATGACAATGGCCCTTGGGAGATATGCTCTTAGGGTCACAGGTTATCCCAAAAAAAAAACCACCAGTGTGTGACTCCTCATATGATATGTTTTCTAAGCTCTCATTAATTATGTAAACTCCTGTTGCATTTTTTTTTTCCTTCACAGATGAACTAATCGTCATGGTGTTTACTGGAAACCCACTTGCAGCACGGAAAAAATGTAGTAATTTCTTCATCTACTTTTCAATCTCACAGGATTCCTTTGAAAGCTGCTCATATGATTACTCAGCAATGTCTACAATTATGTCATCAAAAACTTTACAGTCATGCCTTTTGAACAAATCATTACTTAAAATAAGTGTAATGCACATGCTTTTGTGTGCTGTTTCTGATCGTAACAATTAAGATTGTTTCCACACAAAATTGGTCTTTGGTAACAGAAGGCAAACCACAGAAGTAAACTCCAAGCACATTAAAAAGCACAAGCTGTACCAGGAAATGCAAACTGTAAGCCTTCTGTAGCCAGCTGTAACTTTTGCATGTCACATAATATTCATACTCTGTTGTCATTATAATTTTGAAATATTTCACCTGATAAATATTGTTTTTTTTCAAGGCATTATGTATTTACTTTATTTATGTTTGGTAAATAGGAGGATCTAACTGAACATAGCTCACTTTATAGTAGAGGCCTGGAACAAAAGCCTCATCAATGATACATAAATGCCACAAAATATCTCAGATACTATTAAAATGCCATCCAAAACATAGAGTCAAAAGAAAACTTTATAACTAGAAGATAGCAAAGTGTCATTACACATAAGTCTTTGAATCAAAAGATGTGTTATCATGTACAATATACAAAATAATAACAACAAAAACAGTAGAGAAAGTCTACAAAGCACACCAAACAGTAATGGTATAAAATCCCATGACACTGTTGAAGGAAAATTATTTGTCAGAGATACCGTGTGTTATTATGTAGTCTTCTTCACAGAAAAGTAACACACATTATTTAATTTATGTATTTGTCAAATGGATAATTTAATTGGCCCTTCACCAGGAGAGAGTCTAGCCATGAATAAGAAAATGAAGCGTCTATGGACCACTCCACTTACCTAGTTAACACATGATAAATAAAAATAATAGAGATTACAATACATTTAATCAGAAAAGGGAAGTAAATTAAACACAGTTCCACAGTCCAAGTTAGTTACTTGCATCTTATAGTGATTTTTTCCCTGTAATACCACATATGTGTAGGTTAGCACCTAGAAACACTTCAGTACTTTACAATTTCTTTATTTCCATTTCTTCATGAAGGTCCTATCATCTTTTTTATACACGTCTTACTTTCTTTCTGAAAGGAACTTAGTTTGCATTATACAGGGGTGACCTTCAGTGTCTCTTTTGTTTCTCTCTCTCCAGTCACACCACACTTAGTATTATAAATCAAACAACACTACCATAAAAATTCCTCTCTTACATTGCTACATTTCTTTTCTTTACTACCATCTGCCCATACCATCACTTCACATATTCCATCCTCAGCTACTGAGTACTAATCATATTGTTTAATTTGCCCTTTTCTCCTTCTGGCACCATATGTTCTCATTCCTTCAAGATATGTTATTTCCTCCCATTCCACACTATCTGCTACTGCCTGATGCTCTCTTTTGCAGTGTAGCAAACATTAAGATCTTCAAACTAGCTTATACCAACCTGTGTAATGTTTATTTATTTGTCTTTATTTACCGGGAAAATCCAACTGGGTAATCCGCATTTTCAGCAAAGACGTGAGGAAAAAAGCTCCATTTGCTTACATTGCATTATACTAACCACAGAGTAGTTACATTTCTATTTCCATTTATACACAAACAGTAGTTACATTTATACATTCTAAGATTTTACAGAGCCGGAAGATACTAAAGAGAAAGTCCACGTGCAACTTAATGGATTGTACAAGCAGCAGTTATATATAAAAATTGTTATGTCATTTCAGTGAGAGGTTGAGTGTGTTCTGTTTAAGTAGAGTATTTGGAGAGAATCATATGGTGAACACAAAGTCTCAACCTTGTGATGAGCATGTGCAGGACCAGGATTGGTTAAGATGCTGTTTAACCAGTGGTTTAAAGCTATAGAATTTGTCATAGAGTTTTAATTGTGTGGGGCTACTAACTGATATAATAAATATACTGACTTCAAAGTCTGGCTCACAATGAACAAAACTGATCTAGTTGAATAAGTGAAACCTGGCTTAAACTTCATGATTTGTTACCATCCTCTGTCTTATCAAACTACGCCATTTATCAAAGCTACAGGTTTGGACCAAGAATGCACAGTGGAGTAGTATGCCTAGTAAAGTAAATTATTAACAGCTCCCTCACTGCTTCCACTCTTAATATGATGGATCCTGAGCCCATTTGGATTATCACTGAATGCCTCCTAGCCAATGGTCTAAAACCCATTGTTGGGGTATTATACCAACTTCTTCCCACCTCATAGCAGTGTCTTAGTAATTTAACATCAACATTACTAATAATTTACTAACTAGTAAAAAACTTCAGTCTTAGCTGAGAAACTATAGATTTCTTTCGCCCATTTACTACCCTATCAAAGAAGGGTTTCTTCCGGCTTGTCAAAGGACCTGCTCATTCAAATATTGCATCTGGTCATGGTGACCTACTAGAAAGGATTTTTACAAACCATCCACAAGATTCTCCACCCTTCATATAGACTCCCCATTCTTCAGTGACCCCTGTATACTGTAGTTCAACTTTTTCTGCCAAAAAGCTTCAAATTCACAATAAGATAGTGAGTTACCATACTCTAAAGGAAGGCAAAGTAGTTTTACTTTGGTCTAATTTAGCAAATGTGGACTGGTTGCCAATACTTTAATAATTTTAATGTAATCCTTCCCCTCAATACTTTCTTAATATTATGTTTCTACCACAAAAAAAATTCTTATCACCCCATACTTTAATAATTTCAATGTAATCCTTCCCTTCAATACTTTCTTATAGGTTCATAGGTTCATACTAGGCTATCTGCCCTAGGGCATTTATAAGCCTAGCCAGAATGTGTTTGGCTTTTGTCACCCATTTTAAATTTATTTTGCTATGCCCTTTTTCGAGGTTAGTATACTGTGCAACTGTCTAACAGTGACACTGAAGTGATACCCAGGGTAAACCTACGATCTCCCATCCACTCATCAAGATTCCTCTTGAAGAGAGTCAATGAGGGATTCTGCCTAACCTGGACTGGGATTTTATTCCAGAGTGAAGGGAACCTCTGGGTTATGAATCTGTCCCTCCAGCATGTCCTATTTATTTCAGTGCTGAGGTTCAAGTCTCTCAAGCGCATAGCTCGATGGGATTTGGATTTTCTGAGGTACAGCATGTCCATTAATTCTGGGTTGGACATGGCTTTATACGTCAGGCACAGATCGCCTCTGAACAGGCGGTATGCCACTGAGTAGAGCTGGAGTTTCTTTAACCGGGCAGCATATGGCATCTGTTTGAGCCCTTTGATCCTCTTGGTGAGGTACTTTTGGGGTCTTTCCAGTTGCTGCAGGTGTCTGGTAAGGTACATCCCAAAAGGGGCATTGTACTCAATTATGGGCCTGATGAGGGATGAGTAAAGAGGCACGATGACCTCCCCGATCTAGATGTGAATCCCTTCATGATTAGGTGGGCTATATAAAATGTTTTTCTAACCACTTTGGCCACGTGGTTGTCAAATGAGAGATTGCTATCAACTTGGGTCTCCAGGTCCCTAATTACTTCTTCTGTACTTAATGGATTACCACCTATGTGGTAATTTGTGGGCACTTTGTTTTTGCCAAAGGAGATGACTATACACTTTTTGGCATTTAGCTTGAGGCCATGGCTCTGGCACCAGTTGTCTGTTTCTATGAGGCCCTTTTGGAGGATGCTTGTGTCGGCTGGAGAGTCGATTATGGTGCCCAGTTTGCAATCATCTGAGAACTTGGTTGGCCACAGTCCTTCCATGTTGGCCTGTACCTCCGAGAAATATATACCGAACAAGAGAGGTCCCAGGACTGAGCCTTGTGGGACACCACTTGTAACTGGTTTGGAGTTTGACATGGCTCCAGCAATTCTAACCATGTGGGTTCTGTCCTTGAGCCAGTTTGCAACCCATCTAGTGACATAGGGGTTTATATTTAAGCTGGTGAGCTTATCTATAATGCCCGAGTGGGGTATTGTATCGAAGGCTTTTGTGAGGTCCAGGTAGGCTGTGTGGACCACTTTCCCCTCGTCAATGGCCTTGGTGACTGTTTCAAAGAAATCAACCAGGTTTAAGAGGCAGGATCTGCCCTTAACAAAGCCGAACTGGGTAGGATCCAGTGTCTGTAGGTCCCCAATATCTTTATTTATGAGGTCCATGATGATCCTTTCCATAGCTTTGCAGACCAAGCTAGTCAGGCTTATGGGGCGATAGTTTCCAGGATCCATTGAGGCACAACCTTTATGCAGAGGGACCACTGTTGCTGTACTCCACGCTTTGGGCACAGGGGTACATCTTCATATTATGTTTCTACCACAAAATAAATGCTTATCACCCCATACCAGAAGAGTCAAACAACCCCGCTCCATGACTATCCCAGGAGCTGAGGAAACTGCTCACTGCCCAGAAAATATCATGCCACAACTACAATGCACTGAAATCCCACAGGATTATGAATGTTACTCTTCCTTTAGGAGAGCATGCAAACACTTCACAAACAAGCAACAACTGCACATCTCATAAAGCATCAGAAAGCTTTGCTTGGAAATTCCAAGGTTTCTGTATGGAAGTGAACAACCTTTCAGGCAGTGTGACAAAGCAACCCACCTCTCATATAAACCTCATGGTTCAAGCATTGAAAGAGCACTTTTCATCTTATTTCTCAGCTTCTTCAACAATTGAACCTCTCTTTACAAAACCTATTGCTGCTGCTAAGAAAATATTTGGTTTCCAGACTGATTTTCAGTGTAAACTAGTCTCCTTATCTTCCATCATCAAGAAATTGCTGAAGAATATCACAGCTACAGAAGGCTGCACCAGACATCCTCATTCCCATGTTTAAGAAGACCTGAGATACTTTGTTCTTCCTGACTAGCACATAATTATCTAATCTCTGTCTTTCTCTCTACTAGCATATTTCCAGAGCTCCAGAAAATAGACAATGTTATTCCCAGTTCCTAAATAAAACTAATTCAACTTCTGTTTCATCCTGAAATTTTGTTATTTTTATCACCCCTAGCCAAAATCCTAGAAAATGTAGCAGTTTCTGAATTGAAAGATCACACTGATGTTTGCAGTATTCTGACTGACCATCAGCATGGCTTCGGGAAAGGTTACAGCATGTATACTGTCCTACTCATTCTGACGAATGTAATCTACAGTTCATTGAATTCTAATAAACTTACAACAGCTATTTTCATTGACCTCTCAAAAGCCTTTGACCTTATAGGTCATTACTGCTCATACATGAACTCTCACTCTGTGGCCTCAGCTCCCCCACATTAAAATTTTTCTATGAATATGTAAATGGCAGACATATTAGTATCTCTGCCTCATTCCCGGTCCTATCCAGTTTGGTGTTCCCCAGGAATTAGTCCTAGGGCCACTGCTATTTGTATCTATATAAAAACTCTCCTCTTGACCCAAAAGACTAAAAACATCTGACTTAGGTAGATGTCATTGTGAACTAGAAATATAGTGACTTTCTTGTTATCATCTGAAAGTTCCTTAATACTGTTCTATCTAGTATTTGCCAATTTTTTGAACAAAAGGGTTTGACATGGGGTAAACTCTTGGCTCGACTTAAAAGAGCCTCAGGGCCAATAGCCTAGTAACTTCCTATGATCCTATGAAAGTAAACCTCAACAACACCAGAGTAATGATTTTTTGTCTTCATGCCTTCACATGTAAATTTAACTTGGAATATTTATGCCTCACTGGTGGCACACTGAAAATAATGCAATCCATAAAATATCTCGGGTATGACAAGACTCTTCCATGTAAATAAAAAATAAAAACTGAATAACAAAATCTCACTGCTAATTTACAAATGCCATACTATCTCCAACCATCTAATAAGGGAAGGCAGAGTGTCCACAGGCTAGAGAGTGTTTTCCCTACATTTAAAAAGTCCTTGCACATCATTCTGCCAAAATAATTTGAAACTACAAGCAATGCATAACTGCATTTTTTGCTTCATGCATTGTCGCCTCACAGTAAGACACTGTCCGGTTTGATTCTCAGAGCGTCTTCTGCGTGGAGACATGCGTGAATGGGCGTACCTTCGTTGAAGGTTGTGCATCAGGCCTGGCAAGCCGGTACATAAAAATCAACTGACAATCATTAGCGGACTGGAGTTCCACTGTGGCAACCCCTAACCGGGAAAAGCCGAAAGACACAAACACCAGTGTAATATAGATAAAAAATACATCAGTGACTTCAATTAAAAGGGTTGAATGGCTTCACAGTCCTTGTATGTTCACTTTACTCATCTGCATAATTGAAGGCTTTACAGCAACTACTTACTGTTAAAGAATTCAACAGATCCCTCAAATCATCCGATTCTACTGCTAGCAAACCTATTACTTCCTATACTGTCATCCGTGCTGATTGATTTTTCCTGTCTTGCGTCATCAATATTGGGCTCCTTGCCAAACACCTTTTGCCTTCTCCCTTTCCTTGCTTCTTTCTCCAAGTAGTTCAATCCTGTCTAATAAGAAACTTGAATGCAAATGCTTTGAATCTGTGACATAACGTATTCCTCTGTCCTCTGATCTATTATTTATTTCACTTAGGATAGCATTACCTGACAAATCATTTCTGGCTTGTACTTGACACGTATGGATACTTTTATTAATGTTATTACTATGCCTTGTTATGGTATCTTTTTTCATTAATTTCTCCCCACAATCTTTTCTCCATATTAATAATCCTCTGCTTTAATCACTGTCAAATTCTCCCCCAGCACTTTGTATTAGCAGAAACAAATGTCTCACTAAAAAAATAAGTAAATAATTGTGTGGACTCTTCATCACACTTGCCCACATAATAGCATCTGTGTCTCACTCATTCTTTCTTTCCCACCAGAGTTGCATTACCATAGCATTTTGTATTAACAAATGTTACTTTTGTAAATAATGGCATCTAGCTTCATTCTTACTAATACTTTATGGATGTAGGTTAGCTGTACTTATGAATTATTTGTGCTATTTGCATTCCTTAGGTATATCTTTTGCATTAATGTAACAAGGTCATGACTGAAAAGGGACCCTAGAGGTCCAGTTCATCCACCCATTAACTCAATCAGTCAATGAATAATTGGATAATCAAAAATGAATAAGTTGTACTAACAGATAAAATGTGAGATGAGGTATTTCATTTATATAAGTGAGTCTTCCCCTTTATGCAAATTGTTATAGTCAGCATTTACCTCAAAAAAAGAAAAATCAAAGTATATAAATGAATTACTGCTATTAAATATCAACATTTTAGGATCTCTTCTAAATACTGGAATAAATTAAACCCTACAATTTCACATAATCAAATAATTCATTCAATTTAAACATCATTAAAATTAACTCATTCCCTCCAGTACAGCTCTTTTGAGTGTGTACTTTTAACTCCTTGTGGGTGTGGCTTGAGACTTTAAAAAAATGAAGTTATCACCTTACAATTTTATCAAATACTCATTGATAGAGTCCAAATATCAGCATAGTTATGTTTGCCATCACATAAACTTCTGGATAAAGTATTCTGATACCTTGTATGTAGCATGGTTTTGGAATTATTAATGCAAATATGAACAAGCAATATTTGACAGCTAGAGGCACAGTAGGAGGTAACTGCAGAAATGCCTGGAGATGCACTCTACTGTAATGAGTTAATAACTTTTTTTAGAAAACTTGCCTATACTCAACTAATGATATTAAATAATGCATATCTGACTCCTGAATGCTATGGGATAGTTTTAAGCAAACTGCAGTAAAGTATATATCAGCCAAGAAATTAATAATATCTAATTTTAATATAAACAATCATATTATAAACTGTATTGAGAAATTGTTACAAATACATTTTATGCCAATATTTTGCCTGGAAAGATTAATAGACATTCAGCACTTTGTATATAGTTGATGTTATTGTTCTTCTGATGTTTTTATCTGTTTTTTGTATGACTAATTGCTATTGTTTATAAATGTATCTGTTGAATGGAAAAAAATGAAAACCTAAATAAAGATAGTGGAAAAAAGCAAAAAAAAAAAAAAACCGTGAGTCTGCCTCATGGGTGAAAATGTGTGGTAAAGACATGGAGAGACTCTACCTGCCAAATGCCATCAGAAACCCCAAGCTTATTTGTAAACTGCACTAGTTTTCAGTGCAAATTTAAATAACAAACAACTAAAACTTTGCTGCACATAACTGAAGCTATCATAACTATACTACTTCATGGGATTTTTTGATACCTGTGAATCCACAAAGCTTATAGAAATTAATGGTTCAATACCTGACTCAGGCTAAGGTAACTTGCTAAAAATTATACATTGTATGACATAAAATTGCAAATTATAAGATAATTAGTAATTTAATAATAGACCTAGAATTCTCAGTCTTCCAGACATGCTAAGAATCCATTTTCATCAGCAATTAAGACCTTAAAGTCAGTTCAACTCTGCAAATACACAAATATGAAATGTCATTCCAATAGTTGAGTTTTGGTTTTAATCATTGATGTGGATAGACTCTGGAGCAGATCACACAAGACAAAGTAGTTAGTTATCAGTCAGTACAGTAAGCTACAGACAGTCATTATAATCTTTATTCACAAAGCTGAATCCTCCTTCTAATGTAAATAGGATTCACAAGCCCCCCCTTATGAAAGTCAGCTTTCATTTAGGTATGTTGTCCAGTTTGAGGAGATTTCATTGTTTGTTTATGCCAGTAACTTCTAATTTGTAGTTTCCTTTGGTAGACAATAGTTTTAATTTTTATTATACCATGATCCCCCCAAAACGTGCACGCTGATTGGCCAGCGTGCCCGTTGTAAATCGAGTTATACTAATGGAAAAAGGTCCGGTCGCCGGACTTTTTCCATTAATAACTTCGATTTCAAACACTTTCTGGCTATGTTAAATGGGTTTAACATGGCGAGACAGTTAAAATAAGCAATGGAGATCTCCGTTGCTTATTTTAAAGTTGTCTCGCCATGTTAAACCCATTTAACAAAGCAATGGAGAAAGCAAGATCTCCGTTGCTTTTTAGTGTTCGCTATGTTAAATGAGTTTAACATGGCGAGACAGTTTAAAATAAACAGCGGAGATGTCCGTTGCTTATTTTAAAACTGTCTCGCTATGTTAAACTCATTTCGGAGATCTTGCTTCAACTCTGATGTACTGCGCAGCGCAGTACATCAGAACTGCCGGATGCCAGACATCTGCGGAAGGGCAGTAAACAGGCATTATACTATGCCATTATTTAAGAAAAGTAACAGTTTCTTTTCTTAAATAATGCCATTATAATAGCAATAACCACTTCTGGGTGTGGGTAATGCTAAATTTACGGTTGGCTTTGTTTGGTCCTCGGGCTTAGCCCTGGGACCAAACCGATGGGTAGCATTATTATTGCTATAATATTTGATGCACCCAGTACTCTACTATGTAGCTCTGAGAGCTCTTGCTATGGCTACATTTAACACTTACACCTCATTTACTAATTCTGCAGAAAAGAAATAGAATCATTCTTTGCATTGCCTAGTTATATGAATTTCAGTATGAAGTGCAGAAATGTTACAAGGAACAGGAAAAACTACCCAGGCAATCTAGTACCAATCTAGTACCTCTTGGGTATCAAAGCAGACAATGTCATTCACTAACTATATTTGAAAATCAAAGGGAAAAAAAAACACACACATTACATTTAAAACATTCCCCTCTGAGCCATGAATGCCTGTCTGACCATATACCAACAGTGCAGAAAAACTCACTAGACTAGCTTTTTAAACTGTAAAACACTCAGAGTTTCAGTACTAAACAGCAGTTTATTATAACATTTAGCACTCTTGTCCCCTAACATAGGAACTTCACCAGAAGAAGAAAACAACCAAGTCACCCAAATACATATAACATTCCAGCTCATACATCAATTTAAATACATCAAATAAAAACTCCTTTTTTGCCCTTTACAAAAATGCTAACATATTTGACATACTCTAAAAACAAATGTTGATACTACAACATTTCCAAACTCATTATGAACAAAATAAAAAATAAAAAAATGAGAATGAGTATACAATAATATGAATATGCTGACACTCTCATTTCTATAAAAAAAGAAAAACCTTAAAATAGTTTACAAGTCATTACGATCTTAACTTCAAAAGACAACTGATGAATACCGTTTCATTCAGTCCTAAATAATTATGAGCATTAAGAAATAATTGCCATCATAGCTCTTTTTTCTCAACTAATTCAGACCAAGGACCACCCACCCCTAGGGTAACTAGGAATATGTTTAATGCCAAAGAACAAAAATTTATGGTAATCATTGATCTATATATATAGGGCATTAATGACATTCTCTTTTCCAGTATCATACAAATGCTCATATATACAAGCTCTAAGATGCCTTTCAGTTTTGTCCAAGTAAAACCTTGGCATTGTAGAAATATAGCTGCATAAATAACATTTTTAATGCAGCAGTTAAAGTGGTCTCTAGCTTTTATCATCTGCTTTCCCAGAAAAATAGAATATTTGGTTAAAAATGTGTGACCACTGGTTACGCTGTCCATACTTAAAATTACCCCTCTTTATTCTAGTCATAGTATCCCCAAAATTCTTTTTGTTCATATTGTCAAAATAATTTTTAAAACATTTACCACTTTTGAAAATCAGTCTGTGTAATCTATCCAATATCTCCCTAAATTTATAACTAGCCATAAGTAACTCCCAATTCTTCTCCAAAATTTCCCTAATAGCCAGACTGTCCAAACTAAAAGAGATAATAAAAGCTTTGCTGTAGTCTGTAATATCACTTTTATCATCATTTGTAATGACATTACCTGACAACCTAGTATCCATCAGAGGACTGTATATCCCAGATGCCCCTTTATGAATGACTTCCACCAAAACTGGGTCTATAAAACTTTTTACGATACCCCCTTCTAATAAACATATTAACTAAAGTTTCACATTCCCCTCAAAATGTGTCATGCTTCATGACAATGTGTGCCAATCTGATCAGTTGGACCTTCATGGCAGCTTTTTCTAATGAAGGGGGTGGCAGCTCATAAAATGCAATAGGTAGTTAGAATAGCTAGGTTTTCTAAAAATATTGGCTACAAATCTGTTATTATCAATGTCATTTTTAATCTCCAAATCCAGATAATTAATGGTATCCAAATTAACAGAAAGGGTAAATTTTAAAAATTCAGTTGTTGAATTAATATAGTTGAGATATTTATCCATATTAGATGAATCAACCATGCAGAGAATAAATACATCATGAAGAAATGCAGTACAAAATGCCCATGACTTGCTATAAGGACTGCTAAAAAGTTATTTCTTCTCCCATTGTGTCATCACTAAATTAGCAAAGAGTTGGGCACAGGTAGCCCCCATAGCCACCCTGTTCTTTGCTGATAATAATGTTCTTCAAAATATATACAATTATTTATCAAAACAATTTCCATGGGATTAACCAACAAATTAATTTCACCTGAACTCAATTCTTGATCATCACTTAAACATTAGTAAAACTAATCTAGCCCACTTATATGCAGTATTACTATGAATAGATGTTTAACATATCCATCCACAACCTTTTGTTCCCATTTTTTGCACAGGGGGTCAGGGTGTGACTTCAACAATAATCATCTACAGCCAAGGTTTACACCACTAGGTGGCCAGCCCTGCTGCAGTAGTTCTTCCACAGCACACACTTGTATGTACATTCACACCTATCACCAATTTACAGTGTCCAGTCCACATAAATTGTAAGAAAGACAGAATCACTTAAATGTTCTACATCTCTAAACTTGATCAAAAAATACCTATAGTTTTTTCAGCTGTAAGGAACCTTCTTACTTCCATTCTTTAGCCTTCTATCTAAATGTTTGTCTATGGGCTGTGTTTTTGACTTACCAGTGTTCACTACAGGGTGCATAGCGGGATTCGAAAGATTCTTATGTAGTTTAGGTATTCTGAAAATAACTGAGATGAGAAGTTTTTCAATAATCAGAAACTTATATACCTCATCACTTATCTGCCCCAGCATAAAACAATTGTACAACTGGACACTGATACATCTGTAGGCAATGTAAATGTAATTCCTAGGTATCCCTTCATAAACTTCTTCCAGTAGTAAACAACACATTCTGTTGACATAATCCTCCCTGTTCATAAATACAACACCCCCTGCTTTATCTGGTTCCATTACTTACAATGCTCAGATCTGCTCTGAGCTAAAACAGAATGGCATTAAATATACTGATCTGAAGGATATTGCCAATATCCTGGCAGATCGATTCAGTGCCAACTTCACCCCCCTCTCACCCCCTAAATGGCCCATCTCAATACCGGAGGATTGCCAAATTCTAGTAATAACGGCCACACAGGTACAAAACGCACTCTCTAAAGCCAAGAATACAGCATCCATGGGACCAGATGACATCCCGGGCTGTGTACTACATGAACTACAATATGAACTGGCACCTCACCTAAGTGTCATGTTTAATCATAGCCTCACCTTAGGTTTCGTGCCCACTGAGTGGTGCAGAGCTACAGTTATCCCAATCCACAAGGGGGGATCCACCTTGGATCCCGGAAACTACCGTCCCATCAGTCTCACAAGCCTTATCTGCAAGGCCATGGAGCGTATTATCATGGAACTTATAAACAAAGACATTGGCAACCTTCAAACACTGGACCCCACCCAGTTTGGGTTTGTGAAGGGCCGATCTTGTCTCCTGAACCTGATTGACTTCTTTGAATCAGTCTCCAGAGCCATGGACAAGGGTAAGGTGGTCCACACAGCCTATCTAGACCTTGCCAAGGCCTTTGACACCATCGCCCACTCTGGAATCATAGATAAACTTACTAAGTTGGGCATTAATCCCTATGTCACCCAATGGGTTGCTAAATGGCTTACTGATAGAACCCACACTGTAAAAGTAGCCGACTCCAAATCCAGCTCCAGACAAGTGGAGTACCTCAGGGTTCAGTCCTGGGGCAGCTCTTGTTTGGCATCTACTTCTCTGAAGTACAGGTCAACACTAAGGGACTCTGGCTAACAAAGTTTGCAGATGACTGCAAACTGGGAGCCATTATTGAATCCCAAATGATGTGGATACTCTACAAAAGGGCCTTACAGAAACAGATGCTTGGTGCCAGAGCCATGGGCTCAAGCTCAATGCCAAGAAATGTATTGTTATTCCCTTTGGGAAAAAACATGTATCCATGAATTACCATATAGGTGGCAGTACACTAAACACAGAAAGTGTGGTAAGAGACTTAGGGACACAGGTGGACAGTGGTTTCACCTTCGATAACCACATCGCCACAACAGTCAGGAAATCCTTCTATGTGGCACACCTCATCATGAAGGGCTTTTCATCCAGAAAAAGGAGGTCATTGTCCCACTGTACTCATCCCTCATTAGACCCATTATAGAATACAACGCCCCATTTGGTATGTACCTCTCAAGACATCTGCAACAACTGGAAAGGCCTCAGAAATACCTCACTAAAAGAATCACAGGCCTAAAGCAGATGCCCTACGCTGACCACCTTAAAAAACTCCAGCTATACTCTGTCGCATATCGTCTACTCAGAGGCGATCTCTGCTTAACATACAAGGCCATGTCAAACCCAGAGCTGTTGGACATGCTACACTTAAAGAAATCCCAATCCCTCAGAGCTACATGCTCCAGGGATCTAAACCTTGTCATCACAATAAACAAAACATGCTGGAGGGATAGGTTCCTGACCCAGAGACTCCCCAGACTCTGGAATAGATTGCCCATACATGTCAAGCAGAGTGCCTCTTTGGACCTCTTCAAGAGGAACCTTGACGATTGGATGGGAGAAAGGAAATTCACCCCAGGGATCACGTCAGTCGCCCTGCTAGACAGGGGTCCAGGAAAGTAAATAATGTCAAAAGAAATAGCCAGGGAATTGTTATGGCTAGGCTTGTATAGGCCCTAGGGCTGATAGCCTAGTACCAACCTATGAACCTATGAACCTATGGATGTTTATGTATAGCAAAAAGAGTGTCCCACTCTTGTATGCCCATTCTAACCAACATGTTTCTTAAATCAAGCTCACATTATTTGTAAATGTATGAAGGAATGGGTGCAATGGAGGGTTGAAAGTACTGGGTTTTGTATACTTCATAAGTTGAAATGAGTTGTACTTGTTCTTGAAAGGAACTTTAAAGTTAAATTTTCTAAGAAATAATTTCAAATAATTTTAAACATCAATTACCCTAGACCTCTGTGATGGGAGAAAGGTAAATCTTTTGTCCAACAAATCAGCATGTTGTTGACCAATAACCATGTCACTAAATTTGTATATTTTAAAGTTACAAAAACTATTCAAAATTGCTTTGGGTAAAGGTACATTAAACACCTCTAAACTTATCACATAGTTAATGGAACTAGAAATCTGTTCACAAATATTATCAATAAAAAAAAATCTGTATATATATATATCACCAATTGTGGCAAAAGTTCTGGGTTTGCCATTGTTTGGTCATATTGTAAGAACCATTCCTGTTCTTTATGGTCTGAACATCTCAGGGGAGGAAATTCCAAAAGGACTAAATCAGTCTCCTCACATTCATCATCAACTACTTCCCTTGTTGATAGTCTTACCTGCTGCCACTGTTGACAGGCACAAAAACATCAACATTGGATAAAAACATAAAAATGTTGCCTAGTTAAAGGATATGCCTGATCTTGTGAATTATCAAGCTGGTCCCTCAAGCTTATTCTCTTTCCTTGTCTTAATCTCTGAGGAAATTTTATCAGTTTGTCTGAAAAAATTAGAATACTTATTAGGCTTGTTGTGTCTTTCGGCTTTTCCCGGTTAGGGGTCGCCACAGCGGAACTCCAGTCCACTAATGATTGGCAGTAGATTTTTACATGCCGAGTTGCCAGCCCTGACGCACAACCTTCATTGAAGGTACACCAATTCACGCATGTCTCCACACAGAAGATGCTCTAGCTGAGAATCGAACAGGACACTGTCTTACTGTGAGGCAAGAACACTACCGCAGCATCACCACCGCAGTATATTCATTAAAAAGCAAGTCATGTGTGATGGAAGTATTGTGCTGTAGACATACAATTTCTATGGCAGCTTCAGCACAACTGCGTGAGGGTCTGATGTCACCTCTTGACATTTCGAATACGTTCGAATGTGGATGTTGAGGTGAAGACTTCCGACATTCTGTAAAAGTGACATTGCCAAATTAGAAATGTCAGTTCGAGCAACTGATTAGATTTTGTTGTGACTTTCACCATTTTGATAATAAACCATACATATATATATATATATATATATATATATATATATATATGTGTGTGTGTGTGTGTGTGTGTACTTGTATGTGTGTGTGTATATATATATATATATATATATATATATATATATATATATATATATATATATGTATATGCATATACTTGTATGTATATATATGGATCTAGGACTATTGAAGGAAAGTTCAATAGTCCAAATCCACAATCACCGAACACACTTTAACGAAAGCACTTTCACCAAAAAAGCGCTTTCGTTAAAGTGCGTTAAAAAAACCCAATAAATCTACTTTTATGCAGGCTGTGCCCCCCACACCCCCCTACTTTAATATTCTCACTCCGAGATTGAAATACAGAGAGGAAAAGGGAATATTCCCTTATCCACACCGTACTACGATCTCCACAACAGTCATTCCCCCATGACTCCCTCTAGCTGAAGGCATACTTCCATGAAAGTGCTTTTTCGGTAAAAAGCACATTTGCGGAAGTATGCCCGGCTGTTTGTGCTTCGGTCAAAAGTTCATTCGGAAATCAGTACCGATCCCATACATATATATATATATATATATATATATATATATACATACATATATATATATATATATATATATATATATATATATAGTGTGTGTGTGTGTGTGTATGTATGTATATATATATATATATATATATATATATATATCCATACATATGTGTGTGTGCATATTTATATATGTGTGTGTGTGTGTGTGTGTGTGTGTGTGTGTGTGTGTGTGTGTGTGTGTGTGTGTGTGTGTGTGTGTGTGTGTGTGCTAACTCTAACTCATGGAACAAAGAGTAAAATATAAAGTGCAGGCACCGCAAATTAATCTAGCCATAAATTTGGGAGTTTGATGGTGACCCCCATGGACAGGATGCGGAATGCTTGCCTGCTGCAAAAAAAAAAAAAAAAACTTGAGGTTCACTGAAAGAGGTTTTCGGAGATTAAACGTTGAAGGTTTGCACTATTATCACTCACTGATTATCTCTGGGAGTGTAGATAGTGTGAAACACTGACAGTAGACTTTGGAGCTGATAGATGAACAGATAACAAGTATGCATTAGTGCAGTGCATCCTTTCCCTATATCTAATTTACCAATTCTGACCATGCTGCAGTCTGGACGATTAATTTCACCATACGATGTTCAGCTGTATCCATGTTTCAGTGACTATAAGTATGTGAGGCTTATAAAGAGTGAGATTCAGCTTTGGAGCAGAGCACTGTTTTTGTGAATAGAATGTATGTTTATGTGAGTTAGCTTTAGACTGAAGGAGTTCTGCAATAAATAAATAAATAAAAATAAAAAAGAGATCCTGCATGGTTATGAGCAGAGCATTGGATATTAGAAGCAAAGATTACAATGAAAATCACCTCACACTGCGTAATTCTTTTCTAGCTGGTGTCCTGTGTGATGGAGAAGGTCAGTCTTAAATATGATCTATGCTGGGCATGCAGGGTATTGTCAGACCTCACTCTAATGGACCTCTTGCATATCTGCAAAACAAACGTCACCAGAATTACCCATTCTAAAGGCTTAAACCTTGCCTGTGATATAAATAGGACCTACTAGAGAGACAGGTATGTATCCCAGAGACTACCTCATCTCTGGAACAGGCTCCCCATCCATGTGAAGCAGAGTTTCTCCCTAACCCAATTCAAGTGTAACCTGGGCGATTGAATGGGGAACAAGAAATCCACTCCTGGTCTGGCACCTGTGTCTGTAATGGACACAAGCAGCCTGTAAATGGTTCATTTCCCAGGCCCCTGCTTGTAAATATTTCATCTCACAAGCCCCTGATTACACGTACCAAGGGTACCAGAACTTGTCAGAGATTTGGGATGCATGGCTAGTCTTAAAGAGGCCCTTGCTGTCATTAGCCTAGTAAATACGTACTAACCTATTAAACTGATGTACCTACTTTCTAAAGCACCATACTATGACAGCTGCAAAGTATGGGTTTAACTGCCTGTAGGATAGACATTTGATATATGAATGCATAGCCGATGGAGTTACTTGAATATTAGCCTAGATAGGAACACAGTGCCTGATTTGGATGCTTAGAACTGTACAAGTAAACTCAAAAGCTTACTGTAAAGGCAAGTATACAGTGGATGTTGGCCAGCAGAGTTAGCACAGTAAATTACATCAGCATGTGACTGCAGCATTTAACGTTATTAGCAATTAAGTGAGCTGACTGGTTGTAGCGCATGGAATGGATCAGCATCCAGGTGTATGTAGTGAAATATAGTTTAAGGACAGTGAAACATTTTATATAGCCCACCTAATAATGAAGGGATTCACATCTAGATCAGGGGAGGTTATCGTGCCTCTTTACTCATCCCTCATCAGGCCCATAATTGAGTACAATGCCCCTTTTGGGATGTACCTTGCCAGACACCTGCAGCAACTGGAAAGACCCCAAAAGTACCTCACCAAGAGGATCAAGGGGCTGAAACAGATGCCGTATGCTGCCCGGTTAAAGAAACTCCAGCTCTACTCAGTGGCATACCGCCTGCTCAGAGGCGATCTGTGCCTGACGTATAAAGCCATGTCCAACCCGGAATTAATGGACATGCTGCACCTCAGAAAATCCAAATCCCATCGAGCTACGCGATGAGGGACTTAAACCTCAGCACTGAAATAAATAGGACATGCTGGAGGGACAGATTCATAACCCAGAGGCTCCCTTCACTCTGGAATAAAATCCCAGTCCAGGTTAGGCAGAGTCCCTCATTGACTCTCTTCAAGAGGAATCTTGATGAGTGGATGGGAGATCGTAGGTTTACCCCGGGTATCACTTCTGTGTCACTGTTAGACAGAGGCACAGTATACTAACCTCGAAAAAGGGCATAGCAAAATTAATTTAAAATGGGTGGAGAAAGCCATACACAGTCTGGCTAGGCTTATAAATGCCCTAGGGCAGATAGCCTAGTATGAACCTATGAACCTATGAATACCTATGTTGAACAGAAGGCACAGACTTGCATACTGGTTTAATGGCCTGGCACCATTTTAGGGATTTACTTATCCACACAGGTTTCCCAGAAATGTCTTATAGGATGTGAAAACCTTTTATAACTTTTAGAATCTGCAGCCTAGTAAATCCAATTGCTATTTGGTTGTCATTCATAGAGCTCAAGCTGTTGGCGTT
>NC_056733.1:1873827424-1873847424 GCF_019279795.1 Protopterus annectens
TTTGACTAAAGGCGTACCTGTTGATGCCATGGTGGTAGCAGCAGCCACAAAGAAGGAGTTGGCAGAAACTTTGTCATCTGTCCATCCCCCTAACAAGGAGTCTAGGACTATGGACAGATATGGGAAGTGAATGTTTGCTTCAGCGACCTTCTCCATGAGGTCTCTGAATTATTTGTGCCATTTCACCCGCCTTCAGAGGGATCTCCTTAAAGAGCTTGGAGATACCCCCCAAGATCCATCAGCTGAGGGGGCTCAAGCTAAGGTGGCCTCCCAGCTGGTGATACTGAATTCAGTTGTTAACTCCTCCATGAGGCTCATTTCTTATGCAGCCGATGGTGCAAGCAGAGCCGCAGGCACAGGCGTTGCCTTTAGGAGGCACGCATGGATGCGGCTATGTAATTTTGCGGAGCCCTTCAGAGCATCTTTCACCAGTACCCCCTTTGATGATTCCACTCTCTTTGGATCACATGTGAAGGACACCCTAACCAGCTGTGAACAGGAAGGCAAGACTCTCTCTGCCGTGGGAGTCCGTTTTTCCACTCCTTCTAGACCATACCCCAAGGGTCAGAAGAGTGGAAAGATGTGGTTCTGGAACTCCCAGGGAGCCTTGCCTGACACATGTGGTGAGTTCCCCTCCAGGGGCAGAGGAGGGAACAATAACAGATGCCATCCTCGTGGCAAAGGGGGTCCGCAGAACCAGGGCAGCAGAGAACCCTTCTCTGAGAAGCCCTTTCAGCATCCCTGAAGGGTTGCCTGGCTGCCCACCTCTGGAGGCAGTCAGAGGAAGGCTCTCACTGTACCCCAAAGCCTGGCAAGATCTAACTCAAGACAAGTGGGTACAGTCAATCATATCCGGAGGTTACAGAATTCTCTTTGCTCAACCCCAGTTACTGTCAAACAAGTCTCTTCCAGATGTTCCACCCAATCTAAGGGACCAAGCAGCCATAGAGATTTCAAAGCTGCTACACAAAAGAGTCATCCAGGAAGTTCTGGCAGACCAGCTCAGATCCAGAACTTACTCAAGGTTCTTTTTGGTACCAAAAAAGACAAGAGACTGGAGACCCATTCTGGATCTCAGCAGATTAAACAGATCTGTACAAAGAACAAAGTTTTGGATGGTCACGCTACAGTCCATTCTACCCTTCCTGGGTTAGGACAATTGGATGTGCTCTATAGATCTTCAGGATGCGTACTACCACATCAAAATGGACAGGCACTCTAGAAGATTCCTTCACTTCCGGCTGGGAGCCAGTCATTATCAGTTCAGAGCTCTGCCCTTTGGTCTCATCACAGATCCCAGGGTGTTCACCAAATGCATGGCAGTGGTTACGGCTCACCTGAGATGTCAGGGATTCCAGGTGTTTCCATATCTAGACAACTGGCTCCTCACTGCTACCACCAGGCATTGCCTCCTACAATCCAGAGACTACACTATCAAAACTTGCTCCAGGCTAGGCATCACTATAAATTTCAAAAAATCTGCATTGTTGCCCTGTCAGCATATCACTTACATAGGCGCAAATTTAAATACAAGGAACTTGTTTGTGAGTCTTCCACCAGACACAGTATCATTAATTCGCCAGCAAATGCAGATTTTATTAACATGCAACAGGATTCAAGTCAGGTTCATCCTTCAAACACTGGTTTCCATGGCATCAGCAATTCTTCTTCTTCCCCTAGCCCGCTTTCACATGAGAATTCTCCAGTGGCTCCTTTTTACACAGTGGTCCTTCCAACAGCTTCCCATGTCTCACAAGATTATGATCACAGAAGCATTCAAGAATCACCTCGCTTGGTGGATGATCTCCCCATCAGTGCCCCAGGGCAGACCATTTGTGCTACCCCCTCCAGTCACCACAGTGACCATGGACGCTTCCTGGATAGGGTGGGGGGGCATTATCAAGGCAGGACAGTCCAAGGCACCTGGCAGCCTCATGAGTATCATTTGCATATAAATGTCTTGGAAATGAGAGCCGTGCTTTTAGCATTGCAAGCCCTTCAGGACGCTCTCCCTCTCGGGACAATTGCAATTCAAACAGACAATATGTCAGTGGTGTGGTACATCAACAAGCAGGGCGGAACAGGTCCTACCCTCTATGTTGAGAAGCACTCAGACTTTGGCAATGGGCGATCTCTTCCCAACAATTTCTGATCGCAACGCACATCCCTGGGAGGTCCAACGTCATAGCAAACAGGCTCAGCAGAGCAATTCTCATGCCTCACGAGTGGTCTCTGAATCAGGTAATTGTGAAACAGATCTTTCGCAAATGGGAGCAACCTTGCTGTGACCTATTCACCACACCCTTCAACAGCAAGTGCAGCAATTTCTTCTCCCTTCTTCCGCTTCCCAGCCACTCCTCCAGAGATGCTCTAGCCCCACGTTTGGCCTCAGGGACTTCTTTACACTTTCCCTCCGTTTCCCCTAATACCCAAACTCATACAGAGAGCAACTGTGTTGGGTTGCAGAGTGATCCTCATTGCCCCTTGCATCTCGACAAATATGGTTCCCATTCCTGCATCATTACCTTGTTGAGCAGCCTTGGATTCTGGATCTTATTCCAGATCTACTGATTCATCAATCGGACAGACTGCATCGATCCCTTCAAACGCTCCAGCTCACAGCTTGGTTGCTCCACTTCCAACCCTAGCCAGGCTTCCTAATATTTCATCCTCTGTGTGTGAAATTATTATCTCATCACACAAATCCACAACTAGGAAAACTTATGCTAGCAAGTGGAAACGTTTTTCTTGCTGGGCAGAGGCTAGGAATTTAGACCCCTTTTCAGCCCCTGTCTACGAGATTTTGGAATTTTTAGCAGAACTCTTTCATTCTGGTTCTGCTTCTGCTACAATCAGGGTTCAGTTAGCTGCCATTTCAAATTTTCACATTGGGTTGTCTTCTAACAACATTATGTCTCATAAGCTGTGTAAAGCCTTCCTCAAAGGAACCACTTTGCTTAGGCCCCCAGTGAGCGACCCTCCACCTCCATGGGATCTAAATTTGGTACTAGCTTCCCTAATCTTGCCACCTTTTGAACCTGTAGCATCTTGCTCCATTAAGTTTTTATCCTGGAAGACTCTTTTTCTGGTAGCCATTACTTCTGCCAGACATGTTTCGGAGCTTCAGGCTCTATGTATTCATCCTCCATACTTCATAATGATAGGGTCGCTCTAAGGACCAATCCTTCCTTCCTTCCTAAGGTCTGTTCACTAAATAAATTAAATTGTCCATAGACCTTCCTGTGTTCTTTCCTAATCACACCAATAAGGCAGAATATAAATTGCACCAGTTGGATGTTCACAGACAACTGCATTTTTATTTGCATAGGACAAAGGACATCAGGAAGTCGGACCAACTCTTCCTTTCCTATGCTGAGGGCAGACAGGGCCTTCCAGTCTCAAAGGTAACATTATCTAGGTGGTTGTCTCACATTATTTCATTCATTTACCAGCTGAGAAACAAAGAATTATCTATCAAACCAAAAGGCCATTCTACTAGGGCATTGGCCACCTCGGTGGCCTTCCAATCTAGGTTGCCCACGGAATCTATCTGTGCAGCTGCTACGTGGGCTAATCCACATACCTTCATTTCTCATTATAAACTAGACATTGCTTCCAGAAACAGAGCTGATTTTGGTTCCACTGTTCTGAAGAGTCTGTTCCAATGAGCCACCCAGGATAGTAGGTGCTAGGGACGCTGTCCCAACCATAAAGAAGTTATGTACCTACCATAACGTTCGATGTTAGTTGTCTTCTTCTCACCTTCTTTCTTGCGTCCCACCCTCCATCCCCTATCCTAGTGGATCGAGAGGAGTTCTCTTTCTCAGATTTCATTGGCTGAACCTTCTCTGGTTGTCTTTTTCTGCTTAGATAGCTTCACAGTTAGGCCCAAGGGGCTACTAGGTTAGAATTCTTCCTTAGTTATGTCTGGAATAGCTTTTTTCAAACGAGATCTGGGTAACTAGTGCCAGGCATCATGGGATATGGGGTAGCCTCGAGCCAGTAAACAGCTCTCGAGCTATTGAAGATGGCTGAGTCGGAGCCGAGGATCGGCTCCAATCCCAACCAGCAAGAAAGAAGGTGAGAAGAAGACAACTAACATGGAATGTTATGGTAGGTACATAACTTCTTTTTCTGGCTAACATCAGGGATTGAAACAATACTACTTTCATGAACTTTAATCTTACTTTGACTTAGGAATGGGGTCCATTCCCATCATGGTATTAGAAACCCAAAAGACTTGGAGAAATTTAAAAAAAGTGATAATGAAGAACACTAGACTGTGTTTTTGCTTAGCTCTCAGAACATTATGGCAATTGCATAACATCTAGGAGTTGCTGCATATCACCTCGGCCACAGCCCTCAACTTCTTTGCCCAATAAACAGGGGCAAAGCTAAAAATAATGGGTAGAAAATCTATTATTAATACTCAGACCTCTAAAGTGACTTAATTATGAGGAATGTCTCTCATTCTGAGTGTTAAAAAAGTCCATGTTATGTTACTTATTGGTCCACATTTGAAGTGCATGTTACGCTTTCGCTGTTAAGATTTTTTCTAAATAATGTCACATAAAGCAGAGAGATATGCTTACCAGTAATGAAAAGCTTTTGTCATATTTAGTGGCAGCAACAGTTTCTGGTTATAACAGAGAGCATTGGACTTTGTGTAACCATGTCACTCAGTATTTTGGATTCGCACTTACATGCAGTCCAGTGTTCTCTGTTATCTCCCATATATTTAGGGGTCAACCTGCTTCTATACATTACACCTTTTTGTATGGGGATAGGTCAACCTGTTCTGTATAGTACACTATTTTAGAATATGGGGAGTCCAAAGTGCATATGTGCATCTCTGTCTATTTATATTTGTATATTTCTATCTATATATGTGTGTGTGTGTGTGTGTGTGTGTGTGTGTGTGTGTGTGTGTGTATACATATATATATATATATATATATATATATATATATATATATATATATATATATATATATATATATATACACACATATATATATATATATATATATATATACATATATATATATATATTTATATGGATTTACCTCAATTCATCGAAATCCCATATTATTGAATTTTACTTTGTTGACACTCAAAATATCAAACTCCCACTTCACTGAAGCAGCAAAACAAAGAAGATCTTCCCAGAGTAAGTAACCACTTATCCAAAAAGAAACAAAACTCAAACTGCACCATCCCCTAACCCACCCAGGTGGGGGGGCTACACCCCCCCACATTCCCGCTAACTAAATATACCAACTTCAAGATCGCACTATAGTTGGGAAAAGGGCAAAGTTCACCATCTTGCACAACAGGTTACTTACCCTGGGAAGATCTTTGTTGTTCCGCTGCTTCGATGAAGTGGGAGTTCTATATTTTGAATGTCAACAAAATGAGATTCGATAATATGGGATTTTGACAGACTAATGTAGACCCATATATTTATATAAATATGTATATATAGGGGTCAACCTGTTTCTATAGAGTACACAGTTTTTCTATGCGTTGGTCAACCTCTTTCTATAAAGTACACTGTTTTTGTACGGGGACCCCACACTATTTTGATAGTTAAGACAAAGCTCAAGGATTATCCTGTGATTTGAGAGGCAGTCACATGGACAAAAATTGAGAAGTTGTTAGCTTGTAGCAATGCAGTGAGGAAGATTTTCACTCACAGCATACATTTTAAACATTCAAAGGGAGAATATGGTTCCTATGAACTGTAGGCAACCTAATACCAGTTATTTGTCATTAATTTCAGTGGGAAGGTCAAAAATAAGACATACCCCCAGATTTAATAAAATCTGTGTAGGCATAGTGTACAGTCTGCACGGAAGATACCGTGGCCATGTACATGGTTCCCTCTTGGTAGTGCGCCATGCATATTAATGAAAATGCATTACTGAGTGAGAGCAGTGTAACACTAAGTGTAGGCACACCCCCTGTACTGTCAAAGTGCAGGATATCAGTGTATGCATATGTATTAAATGTATTTATTTATTTATTTTTATGTTTGTGCAGTGCTGCACAGCGTGCAGCAATTAAAATGTGCCAGACATCTAAAAATAGAAACTGGATACATTTATGAATGCAAAGGTCAAGTTTAAGCATAGCTGAGTGGGTTTGAGTGGTATGGCACAGTGCTCAGCAGTGCTTAAATGTAGTTGAGAGGTATATGTAAAAGTATAGCATTCTACACAGCCACATAGCTAAATGGTTAGAGTGACAGCCTTATGTACAGTAGCTGCAGGTTCTGAGCACACAGAAGGGTTATGAGCCATTTATTTTCCAAATACAAATTATGCCAATTAGTTTTAAATCCTGATGTGCTGCACTCAGCTAAACTCTGCTAAGCCCTGTTAAGCCATGCCAAGCACCGCTTAACCAAGATGCGTTTTGGCAGTACTTGGCACTGCACAACTCTGCTTAGCTAGTCTGTGCACTGCTATGTGGTGCCAAGCACTGCTAAGCATTGCCATTTTAAGCACTGCTGAGCTGAGCTCAGTTGGTTTGAGCAGTGTTAAGCGACTCACCACATTTTTAAAAATTGACCCAGTGGCATTAAAGGTTGAGAAAACAGGGTCTGTTAAGTGCAATAGGTGGGAATACTGCAGAATCCATTGGTGTTCAACCTGTGAAGATACTATGGCAGGTGTTGAAGAGGGTTCATGCTTTCGGGTGCAGCAGTGGAACATTGAGGAGCTCAGGGTCATAGTTGGACTCCTAGTTCAAAACTACGAAGCCTGCTCATGCAGGGTGATTACCAGGGCTCTGAGTGCAAAATGGAGGCCTAAGACTGGCTGGCAAGGAACCTCACCAGTGCAACTGGTATCCCTCACACAGGTGAGGACTGTCATCACCACCACCCTGACTCGAAAAGAAGGAAGGGGGCTCTCTTGAATGCCTGGGTCCAAGAATTCTGGGTGGGCAATGTTCTATAAGTGGGTAAGTATGTTTACCTGTGTTTCACCAATATTTAACCTTGAATGCCTGCTAAACTGGTATGCATAATGGTGTGCTTCTCTCCCAACAGCTGCAGTGGTGAACGCTCGCAACATTGAGGTACATGCAAGGCGCCTGGCCAGGTTGTGCTGTTAGTGTGGTGAGTAAAGATGTATCTTCCAATCTATAGTTATATAGGCAAGAAAGAGTAAAACATTAACTGCCATTGGGTATATAAACAGTTTTGATTGTATTGTAATGAATGTGATCATAGACCTGGACTGCAATAAGTGACTACTGCCAAAAGTTCTGCAATAAGCAGGAAAGAGTAAAGCATTAACCTTGATTAAGTAAATGAGATAAAGTTTCTATTGCTATAACTGCGGAATTACAGCTGTATTGCAACACTTGCATTACATTAATTGTTGGTCAGTAAAAACTCAAATGTATACCAGTAAATGCATGAAGGTATCTGTAATAAACTGCTGTGCAAAACTTGTGGAATGAGAGTTGATATTTCAACCCAGTAACAATATATTGTGTACACCTGCATTTTATTAAGTAATGTATAGTTTACCTAGTCTCGCTGCTATGATTGAATTTCATGCAGGTGTGTCCAACTGTCACTGCGCTATATTATAACACTGTAGTATTAGTAGCAGGTCATATTTTGTTTCCCGGTGAGCTCTAGGACAAGATCAGTCAGTCAGATATCAGCAGTGACTCAGGAGCTCAGTTTGTTAAATGCTGTGTACGAAGTACATTTTGCTAGACACAGACTGGGGTTCAAATTCAGTTCCCTGTACTAATAACTATTACTGAATTAGATATGTTTGATGACAGATATTCTCTCCACAGGGACTACTGGTAAATGGGTGAATTAGCCCATAGTAAGTGTAAATAATTGTTTCTTCAGATGTCACAGACTGTTGAAATAATTTTCATGAATGTGCTATTTATCCAAACAATAAAGGAAACAAGTTCAATAATTACAAATTATAATAAAATAAAAGAAATAAAATATGTAATAACAAATATCATTCTCTCCACAGAGATATAGGTAAAAGGGTAAGATAGCTCATAGTATGTGTAAATAATTGTTTATTTAGATATCACACACTGTTAAAATCATTCTCACGAATGTGCTAGTTATCCAAACAATAAAGGAAGCTGTTCTAATAATAGCAAACTATAATAAAATAAAAGAAATACAGTGTGTAATAACAGATATCATTCTTTGCACAGGGACACAGGTAAAAAGGTGAGATAGCTCATAGTATGTGTAAATAATTGTTTGTTCAGATGTCACACACTGTTAAAATCATTCTCACTAATGTGATAGTTATCCAAACAATAAATGAAATGGGTTCAATAATAACAAACTATAATAAAATAGAAATACAATGTGTAATAACAGATATCATTCTTTCCACAGGGACACAGGTAAAAAGGTGAGATAGCTCATAGTTTGTGTAAATAATTGTTTATTTAAATATCACACACTGTTAAAATCATCATCACGAATGTGCTAGTTATCCAAACAATAAAGGAAACAGGTCTAATAATAGCAAACTATAATAAAATAAAAGAAATACAATGTGTAATAACAGATATCATTCTTTCCACAGGGACACAGGTAAAAAGGTGAGATAGCTCATAGTATGTGTAAATAATTGTTTGTTCAGATGTCACACACTGTTAAAATCATTCTCACTAGTGTGATAGTTATCCAAACAATAAATGAAATGGGTTCAATAATAACAAACTATAATAAAATAGAAATAAAATGCATAATCAAGATATGGCTATATTCCTGGAGTGTCTTGTAAAGATTGATGCAGTCAATTACAGCATGTGATGCATATGTCCCCTGTAGTCAGCGCTATTATGTACGATCCCCATGCCTGCCAAGCACAGTATGATAGTTGTGTACTCTCTGTACTGCACACATGCATGTCGCTCAACTGTCACGCTGTCACAGAACGTAATTGCTGTTGTGTAACCCCTCTGTCCCAGATGCATCATTGACATGATTATATGTCAATATCAAATGAATAGTACATTAGCCCACAGTACTCCTGGGTAGTTATGTAGGTCCACTTGATGTGCAAGTGTTGTTTGTAGTTGTGTGCCTGCAGGTGTTACTGCTCAGCCCATTGTGTCCCATGCGGATAGGTTGAGAGGTATGTATGTGTGTGCTACAGCATCTATAGGGCACATTTACACATGTAGAAAGGACAGACCTGTAGAGTAGCTAGCATTACTGTTGTCAGCTATATAGCCCATAATGGTATTAATGGACTGTATTTCTCTCTCTCTTTCCACCCATTATCTTCAGATATTTATTATTGTTATATATTGCTTATGGTTTACTGTTAACATATGTTGTTCCATAAACTTTATGTTGGGCATGTGTTTCATTCCTGTTATGTATTACTATGGTTGCATATTAACATATCTTGTTGAATTACCTATTCTTTTGGCCTTATGCCATAACTGTTACTGGCATGGTGTTAATATATTGACTGTTTTGTTATTTATTGTTGTGTTTTACATAATATGCATGTAACTGTAATGGGGTTATTTCCAATGTTCTGACATGCTGTTATTACTATCAATAGTTTTGTTCACAACTCACCTATGTTTATTGCTTTATCTCAGTACCACACATCTATGTAGGCTGGTTCCTGCTGATCCGGCTACCCCACCTCAGCCGGCCGTGGCACTGGCTACCAGTTCATATGGGACCCAAGCCAGTGGTGCCCCCTCTAATGGCCCTGCACCACTGTTTGGTGAAACCGCCTCAGAGGATAGGGCTCATCCCAACCCCCCCCCCTGGGAGCAGGGGCAGGGGGGGGGTTGTCACCCAGGATCAGCTACCAGTCATAGTGTGCAGGATTATGTATAGGAGTTATGAACAACTCCTGCACTGGATTGAGGGCAGACTGGACAACCTGGTGGGGCCTGAGGGCCCCAGTGCCCAGCCTACAGCACAGCCACCTTCAGGGCAGTGATGGAGCAGTGTTGACTGCCTACGAGTGGGGACCTCAGTCATGCTGCTGCCGCCTGAAGGCACATGCACCTCTGATTCTACAACACCCTCCCCATCCAAGTTGTTTACCCCCTCATGTGTCACACACCACCCCTGTATGCTGTCTTGTCTGTCTGCAAACACAACTTCTCCTACCCAACTTACCTCCCCACATGTACCTATATCCCTTCTCCAACATTCCACCCTCTCCTTAAAAAAAATGGGCATCTGTCCCACAAAAAAATCGCCCATACATAGCTCTCAGTTTTGCATGTGTACACACTGGACACAATGAATTATGTCCAATTGGCTTGACAACACATTTCTGTTTTCCTCACCCCACTCTCTGGGGTTTGAGGGTCCAAATTCATGTACAAAATCTGTCAAAATGCACAGCTATGCTGTACAAGAAATGGAGAACTATGGTCCTTTCCAACACCGTCCTGCACATCCCTACCTGCCTATCAGTATGTTTTTCCCCTGCTTGCCCCCATTTCACCACTTCCCTATCAACCCTTTTTTCTCCTCTTCTTTTATTTTTAGCATGGATTTAAGTTGGAGCTTGCAGCTTGAACGCAAACCTGCTCAAACCTACTTAAAACTGCATAAAAGTGCCTTAATCATCTTATGTGTTTCTCAGAGTATAAGACACATCTGCAAAATAATCTTCACTGCCACACCTCGAACCTGGGCCCCTGTCAAGTACAGCACAGTGCATTAGCCTATTAGGCCACTCAGCTCTGAATTAAAATTGCTGTTTCCAGCAACATATACTGATTGCCACTGACACACTGCAAGTACATATAATGTGAAAAATGGGAGTGTACCTGCAACTGTGATGCAGACACTACACCAGTACACAGCCAAATAAATAATAATGGATGTACGTGAGGCCAGGTATATCTGTTAACTGTACAGACTGTTGCAGAATGTCCACTGTTTTTCCCCTAGTTTTGGCATGGTTTTCACAACAACATATGTTCTGGTAAGGTACAGGCAAGTCATTAAAGACTGAGGTTAGAAAATCATGACAGACATTTGAGTGTCACACTTCAAACCCTTCAGAAAATACATGCTAATGCAAATCCTGTGTCACAGACTGTATACATGCACATATATCTTGCAAATACACCTGTTGTATCACTGACTCAGTAGCTCAGTCTGTTAAATGCCTTGCATGCAGTACATTTTGTCACCCAAAGTCCTGTAGTGTGTTGCACTTCAATTACATTCTTGTGAATACAGCAAATAATGACCTGATTCATGCAATTTTAACCAAAACAGGTTGATGCTACTGATTTAACTGCTACCAATGTTTGCAAGTCAAATACCTGTAGGTAGGGACACACTGCACATATCCGTATAGCCTAACTACAGTATATGTCACCTACTACTCTCTAATTGGCACTGTTACATAACAGATGTACCTTAAGCACATGCCTCAACTGGACTGTTATGGGGACCCTCTCCCTGGCTCTGTTGTAACGACAGAGCTGACACTGCTCCCTCAGTGACACATACAACTTGCTGTCCTCCAAAGTGGTCACACTCCCTGCTATGTGTCCTAGGCTGCAGCAGCAGCTGTATCCTGCAACATATGCAGCTGTATGTTAAGCTACCTGCTACAGACCTACCATACCTCACAACCCCCAAGAACAAGGGATCCAGAAAACACCCATACATAAAGGGGTGGGGGCAAAGTCAAGTGACAGGGACATATTTCACAGTTTGTCCCTACAAACATAGTGAGCTGATAGACTAGCAGCTACTGCAGCAGCATGTATATTCTGATGGGTATGACGTCTGACATTCACATGTCTCTTCCCCATTACTGACCTCAACCCACAATGTTTAACACTGAACTGCCAGATAATCACAATGTTATTTGTCAATGGCCACACAGCATGCAAAACTGTGGACATACCTCATAAGTCTCAACAGTGGACAGTATTTGTACCAACTCTCTGCAATGCTGTAGTCTCCACACCTCACTAATGTCCATCTCAAAGACTAAGAAAGAGGCCAAGGCCTACATGAAGGCCTTAAATATTGCACTGTGGTGCCATGTCATTAGCTAATGAAAGTGCAACCCAGCTGTTTTGGATGCAATTAGCAAGACTGAGCCACGGCTTGGATTATCTGTTAATAGGCATGACCTACAAAAGGCAAGCAACTGCCTGTGGGAAACAGGTCTGTAAGTTGTTTTACCAAGACAGAGTATGATTTAGCAAACTTTTTTTCTTGAGGATTTGTTCACAAGAGAATTACATCACTCTACCAGGTATGTCATACAACTCTCCATATAATGGGATGCAGATGGGAGGATGCAGTTCTGGGGAATAGGGATTACAACAGTAGGCCTGTAGTACATGTCTGGGAAAGGCATGTTGGTGATACTCTGCTGTCCAACAGCTACAGGCATGCCTCTCAACTGTGCCTACTGTGAATAAAATCACAGCTGTGGCCCTCTCACTCCCTCCTACAACAGTCGGCTCCTGTAAGAAAGCTACTGGATTGTGAGTTAGACATATTGACAGTATGTAAGGGTGTACAGAGCTGTCATATCACATGATGTACTGTCATTCAGCTGCTCTCAGTCTGTGAATGTCACACAGGAGTAGTTCAGACATTGCAAAAGTGTCCCTGACTGTCCCTGATGTACTCGGGCTAGGTCACTGTTTTGTCAACATTCATATCTCATCATTTGAGAGCTATGGCTAACATACCTGGCAACCCCCTACAGCAGGAATTCAGGTCATAGCCATTATTAGTGGGGGACAGGCCCAACCTCAGTGACAGAGTGTACATATTGGTCATACAAATTAAGAGTATGAATAGAGTAGCAGATATTACTGTAGTTTTTTTTTTTTTTCTGAGGGTTCTGGCATGTGACAGCCAGATTCTCTATATTCTGACAACAGCCATCAATTATTGGCCAACCACTTGCCAGACATCCACATGTTTGTGCCAACAGGACCACATATATCAGGCACATGTACACATTCAACAAACATCTGTGTACTGGAGAGGTGTGACACCTACAGGGAAGATATACTACAGAAGGTTTGCATTGCTGTCTGTCATTGTGGCACACTGGTGTTGCTGGACTGTCCCCCTATACTTGTAATAACACACACCTATTTGTCTGACAGTGGCTGTATGACATAGTAGTGGGACTTTGTCCATAGGGGACACACCACAGTAGATGGCATTGATGAGTGTGGAGACATACAGCACACTCTGTCAGGGCACACCGAGATATAACCTGTATTGCTACTATGTTGGCAATAGCCACATACATAGTATGTTGATAGACTGCGGGGTATGACGTGGGAGGTAGCAGTGGATAGTGCAGGCCATTTTGGTTGTGCAGGGTCTGTACATAGTGGATATCGCTGTATCTGGTCCTGTGATGTGTTCCCCCCTTGTTCTCTTTCTGGAAGGATGTATTGAAGGAGGCACAAACCATTTTCAGATGCTGAAAGCAATGTTATCCTTGATGGCCTCAGACTGCATCATAATATTCTGCTGTCCAGGAGTCGCCAGCATTGTGAACAATGTGTAGCACTTTGGGCTGATCTTGTCACAGCAGTCAATGAAATATGGCTACAGGACAGAACCTACAAGCAGGTCCAACACCGGGCAACAAATAAGGTCAATGCTGCATGGCAAAGGGCTGCCACTGTGGCAAGGGACTGTGCTGCCACCAGTGGAGGGCCTGCAGCAGAACAACCACTCTCAGCCACTGAGAAATTCCTGGCAAACCTGGAATCATCCACTGGCTCCCAACCACCCATCACCCCATACATTGTGGAGGTGCGTGCCACAGCATCCACATCAGAGGAGCATCCAGGTAGGCTTCCTGTGTTCATCACTGTAATACTGTATTGGTCATTGTGGCAGCCTCTGCATACCAGTACATGGGTGTCAGGTCTATCTGCATGGGTATGTGTGGTTTTAACGCACAGTTGAGCACACATGCTCAGAATGTCAGCAATGTAGGCAGTATCACATTAGCTATTGTACATGTTAGTATATGCACATATTACCCTGTAACAATGCCACATTTGGTATTCCTGACAATACCTCTCCCTCACATTTCCAAAGGTACATCAGGTGTGGTCAGAGTCCAAGTTCCTACTTTTTTGAGACAATCACCAAAGTCATGGATGAGGGGAAGATGGTGCACACTGCCTACCTTGACCTGGCCAAAGCCATCAACACTATTCCCCATTTGAGCATAGTAGATAAACTCTCTCAACTAGGTATCAATCCATATGGTACCAGATGGGTAGCAAACTGGCTTACCGATAGAACCCACATAATCAAAATAGGGGAAGCCACCTCAAGCAGTAGACCCATAACGAGTGGCATACCCCAGGGATCAGACTTGGGTCCTCTGTTATTTGGGATATACTTCTCTGAGGTGCAGGACAAAACTAGTGGGCTATGTCTGACCAAGTTTGCAGATGACTGCAAGCTGGGCACAGTCAAGTCCCCAAGTGATGTGGACGACCCCCAAGAGGATCTTACCCAAAAAAATGACTGGTGCTAGAAACATGGCCTCAAGGTGAATGCCAAAATAAGCATCATCATCCCCTTTGGGGAGAGTGATGTCCCCACATATTATCCCATTAATAAAAACATCCTAAGTACACAATCAGTAGTGAGGGATTTGGGCACTCAGGTTGATGACAACCTGACTTTTGACCACCATGTTGCTTCTGTTGTCCAGAAAGCTTTCTACATGGCCCACCTCATAAGTAAGGGTATCTCATCCAGGGACAAAGAGGTCATAAAATTCCTGTATTCTTCCCTTATAAGGCCAGTTATTGAGTACAAAGTCACCTTTGACATGTACCTCGCAAAGCACATGCAGAAGCTGGAGAGACCACAGAAGTTCATCACCAGGAGAATCCAGGGCTTCAAACCCCTACCATACACCGATAGGCTAAAAGCCCTGTCCCTCTACTCATTTTCATGCAGACTTCTCAGAGGTGACCTCTGTCTGGCATACAAAGCAATCTCAGACCCCACCTTGATGGGACTGCTGCATATCCACAAGTCAAGCTCTATTCGAGCAACCTGTACGTGACCTCAACCTGGTCTGTGATATCAATAGGACTTGTTGGCAGGACAGATTTCTGTCCCAGAGACTCCCCCATCTGTGGAACAAACTCCCATTCTACTTCAAGCAGAGTACCTTATTATCCCTTTTTAAGTGCAACCTGGATAACTGGATGAGAAACAAAAAATACTCTCTTGGGATTCCACCTGTGTCCCTGCTGGACAGGGGTTCTGGGTGCTGACTTGTCTAAACATGGGTTAAACTCTTGGCTAGGCTTATAAGGGCCTCAGAGCCAATAGCCTAGTAACCTCCTATGATCCTATGAGCCTATGTACCTGGTAAGTGTGATACTGTTGTAGTAAGGATCATATATACCTTAAGAATGTTAAAGGCCGCGATTTTGCCCAAGGCACAACTGTTATGCTTAGCCAGAGTACAATACTTGTATGTTCCTTTTCAGAGGGGTTAACTGAAGTGCATTGAATGGGTAATCACAGCTGTGTATTTGCAGGAGCACTAACACATTTGCACTTATTGTTGAGAAGGTCTATACAGTCTGCTATATGGGAAGGTCTATACAGTCTGCTATACAGGAGGCAATCACTCACAAATGCCTGCTCACACACAATATAGAGATGGTACATACCTGAGGCAGTGATATTATAACAGGCATAATATACTCAAGATGGATGCACTGTGTTTTATGTGTAGGTCTATCAGATACACTAACATATTGCTTATCTCACAGGTGTATAGTACTGACAACATTAACCGGACCTACCTACAGTGCATGTTATAAAGGGGGTGTCTTGTCTGTTTATGTTGTAGTCTGTTTGTGTGTTGTGCATGGGATCAGAAATAAGATATGGCATGTGTAATGCAGTTGTGGCTCCTCAGCTGTATGTGTGCATGTGTGTGTGTGTGTGTGTGTGTGTGTGTGTGTGTGTGTGTGTGTGTGTGTGTGTGTGTGTGTGTGGATTACCACATATAATAGTGCTGGTAGTAATATACTTATTTTGTCTTCCTCCTCACAGGTGAATGTGGGGGTTGGAGTGTGTCGCCCTCACGACCTGATGTCAGTGTCTCATCAGACTCTGATAATGATGATGGCCATATGGAGGCACAGGTGGGGTTGTTGAGGGCATAACCTGTCCCATGGGTTGATATCCCACTTCCTCCCCCATTATCCCCGCACACAGTCAATATGTCCACACATACCCAGTCCCCCGAGGCCACAGATATCGGACAGAGTGTGGAAACATTGAACAGGAGAGTGTGGCAACTATGGCATCAGTGAGTGTAAGACACTGGCCATAGCCAGAGAGTTGGTGAGGTCCCACACAAGCAGATTGATAGGGGTGCTGAAAGGAAGACTGCTGCCCATCCACCACCTGTCACAGGTGTCATATCATGGGTCACTCGATGCATGTTTCAGTCCATCATGGAGGCACAGGCATGTTCCAAATGCAACACCAGATGGATGCTCAGGATTATGGATGCAGCACAGTCTGACATCCGTGACTCCCTTCACCACATTGGTGACACCATGGATCATTTCACTGATGTAGTGGACAGACGGTGGGGTAAGACATTGTCAGTCTTTGACCGCATGTTGTCTGTGCTGGAACATCTGGTTTGAGTCAGGCATAGGACACATGGACATAGGTCAGCAACACCATCTGCTGAGAGTCCATGTGGCCATGCACACTCACACTCCCATAGTGGCAGTACCTCCAGCACTACAGAAGGGAATGTACTGTCCACATCATGATATGTCAGGACATGGGCACTTGGTCCTGGGTATTCCCCTGGGGGACAGGGACCAAGCAGACACCAGTCACCATCAGCCACTAGCACTGCATCTGACCCTGGGCATGGTGTTGCCATTGCCATTCCTGGCAGAGCCAGTTCCCATGCTCATGGCTAGAGATGGTGAACTGTCCACTCTGCCATGTACGGTCCATAACTATCCAACATACACATGTTTAGGGCTAGAACTGGGCTTGACTGTGTACATGCACATACTCAAACATCACTGTCAAATTGCAGGTCACCAACAGACAGACACACGGCACCTCTCCATGTCCTAGCTAGCCAGGGCCCCTTCCTGACTCACACACATGCTGTCAACTGTTTGACACAGCCTAGGCCTCTGACAACCCCACACCACACCCTGTGCATGTATTGATACCTGTGCCATATGCCTGCCATCCATACCATCAATGCAGGGACATGCAAATATGTGTCTGATGCACAGGGTGACTGTATTACACTGCATGTAGTTTTGTAGTGTGGTAGTGTTATGTCATGATAAGTGCTGTATGCTGGCATGTGTCATGAGTACACATCAAACTTTGTGTACCTTTGTTGCATGATGTTAGATTGGTGATAGTGTTGCAGAATGACACGTGTCTCACATAACTGTGCATGTTTCTGCTCCAGGAGTTTGAGAGGCTAAGCTATGGAGATTTGGCAGAAATACAGTGGCACAGGATGGCATGGCAGCACAGCAGACATATGATATCAGCAAGGTATGGCTGTATACATGCATGGTTACCTACATGCATATCTGTAGAACAGTGTGTCAGGGACAATGGGGGAAGTCAGCATAATCATGCATGCATACCCTGTAACAAGGCCTGCTACCCTTGATACGTGTCACCTGGGTGTTCTGTACATAAAATGTAGGTGGTGGCAGACAGCATTCATGCCTAGGTAGATTTGGGATATCTAGGGCGTGCAGCTAGTCACAGGCAGTAAAATGCATAACAATTGCGCACCCATATGGCCATATGTGTATTGCTATATGTGAATATATTTCTATACTGACACACACAGAGTTGTCTTTATTGAGATTAGGACCCCTACCTTTCTATTAGTATACACTACAACACTAAGTACTTATTGCATGCGCCACAGAACTTATCTGTTTTGAGATTGTCAGCCAGTGCTGTTAAGGAGGACGACATCAGCAGGCCTTGTAAAGGAGGCCAATTGGGAGGCTGGGAGTTAGTCACAGGGCCTTAAAAAGTATAAGCATTACACAGAGGTAGGCATGTGTGCAGTGCTGCAAGGAGATATATTTACACACATAGTTGCATGCTGTGAGATTAGAACCCCTACCTATCTATTAGTATAAACTATAGTAGTAAGTACTTATAGCATGTGCCACGGAGCTTATTTGTTTTGAGGTTGTCAGCCAGTGCTGTTAAGGTGGATGACATCAGTAGGTGTTGACAGAGAAGCCAATGTTGAGGAGGATGCTAGTCACAGGGCCATAAAATAATTGACCATTACACACACACACACACACACACACACACACACACACACACACACACACACACACACACACACACACACACACACACACACACACACACACACACACACACACACACACACGCACACACACACACACACACACACACACACACACACACACACACACACACACACACACACACACACAGTGGCTGATGGGAGATTAGAACTCCTACCTACTATTGCACACTATGGCTTGCAGTACTTATTGCACTCACCACCAGTTATATCTGCTGTACACGTGGCTCCAACCACATTACTTGTGGGCTATGCAAAGTGGCCTTGTATTCAGGGGAGCCCACATGATTTTTTGCAGGGGGTGCAAACCCAGAGCCCCCTGACTCATCACCCCCCCCCCACATAGCCCCCTACTCCTGCAGCCATTCCAGTGTCCCATTACTTGGCTATTTCTCCCCAGTTGCCATAAACACTGTTCAAAACTCTCAGTGTGCATACTGTTTTATGCTTTACTTTTACACTGATTACAGATATTTGGATTTAATTTACAACTTTTATTTGAAATTTTATAACACAAACACTGATAGACATTTGCTAAACAAAGCAATAGTCTTACAATGAAAACAGACTTAGCATTAAAACTTTGCTACCTTTGAAACTCACATTCACTGAAACAGAATTGAAACCCACATTCAAAGAAAATGCATCTGGCCAGTGGCAGGTTAAATTTACCATTGGGCTGTTTTCAAATCATAGGATTATATAATAACTGAAATTTACCCTTATATAATACAGCACCACTTTTAGAGTGTGTTTTAAATTTATAGTTTTGAATGTTCTTCCAGTAAGCAGTGAAACAAAACATATGAACCAATAACGACAAACTGCCCAATTCAGAACATTTCAACCATAAAAGGTCACTCAAACTTCTGTCATTACAATCCACCAATATCAGTCAATATGCACAATCTTTACAGGAGTAAAATGCATCCGAATAATTCCACAGTAAAGAGATCTGCAACTAATGAAAAGGTTGTTGATAGAAAACAATTTTATATTTCAGTGTTTCATCTACAAATTCAGTGCCTGCTGCCCTTAAACAATAAATTGCCTATGCTACATTAAAAATGGTAAGCTGGTATATTGCAATAGGGAAAGGATCGCAAGCTGAAAAACAGGTTCATAGTTACTAGGCATCTCAGCCAAAGGAGGACATACTTAGGACCGTAACACCCCACCCTCTTAAAATACAAATCTGTATGCTGTGGGAGTAGAACCTACAGCCCTCCACATCAAGATGCAAGTATGCTACCTGCTATGCTACTAACACTGCTTTAAAATGATATACCACAATAGTTTGCTAAACAAAACAGTTGTACATTTTATGCAGACTTAGCATGAGCAGCAGTAAATGTATCTTCCCTTGAAGCTCACAATTCCTTGAAAATGCATTTAAAAATAAATTCCACCTGCTAACTCTAACTAGGGCATTTCACTCACACACACACACACACACACACACACACACACACACACACACACACACACACACACACACACACACACACACACCTCAACCTCTCAGTGCAAGAAATCTGAACAAAGCCTAAAATAAATAGGGGCAGACTATAAATATTGCTCTCATGAGCTTACAAA